>NW_024543531.1:0-92100 GCF_018167655.1 Microtus oregoni | reverse complement strand
TGGTGCTCAGTACTCAGGGTGCTGTGTGCTCAGTGCTCAGTACTCAGCGTGCTGGGTGCTCAGTGCTCAGAGTGTTGGGTGCTCAGTACTCAGGGTGCTGGGTGCTCAGTGCTCAGTGCACAGGGTGCTCATTGCTCAGGGTGCTGGGTGCTCAGGGTGCTGGGTGCTCAGTGCTCGGGGTGCTGGGTGCTCAGTGCTCAGTGCTCAGGGTGCTGGGTGCTCAGTGCTCAGTGCTCAGGGTGCTGGGTGTTCAGTACTCAGGGTGCTCGGTGCTTAGTGCTCGGGGTGCTGGGTGCTCAGTACTCAGGTGCTGGGTGCTCAGTGCTCGGGGTGCTGGGTGCTCAGTGCTCATGGTGATCAATGCTCAGTACTCAGGGTGCGGGGTGCTCAGTGCTCAGGGTGCTGGGTGCTCAGTTCCTCAGGGTGCTCAGTACTCAGGGTGCTCGGTGCTCAGTGCTCAGTACTCAGGGTGCTCAGTACTCAGGGTGCTGGGTGCTCAGTGCTCAGGGTGCTGGGTGCTCAGTACTCAGGGTGCTGGGTGCTTAGTACTCGGGGTGCTGGGTGCTCAGTACTCAGGGTGCTGTGTGCTCAGTTCTCGGGGTGCTGGGTGCTCAGTGCTCAGGGTGATCGGTGCTCAGTGCTCAGGGTGCTGGGTGCTCAGTCCTCAGGGTGATCAGTGCTCGCGGTGCTCGGTGCTCAGTACTCAGGGTGCTGAGTGCCCAGTACTCAGGGTTCTGGGTGCTCAGTACTCAGGGTGCTGGGTGCTCAGTGCTCAGGGTGCTGGGTGCTCAGTGCTGGGGGTGCTGGGTTCTCAGGGCTGTGGTGCTGGGTGCTCAGTGCTCAGTGCTCAGGGTGCTGGGTGCTCAGTGCTCAGTGCTCAGGGTGCTGGTGTTCAGTACTCATGGTGCTGGGTGCTCAGTACTCAGGGTGCTGGGTGCTCAGTGCTCAGGGTGCTCAGTGCTCAGTACTCAGTGCTCAGGGTGCTGGGTGTTCAGTACTCAGGGTGCTGGGTGTTCAGTACTCGGTGTGCTGGGTGCTCAGTGCTCAGGGTGCTGGGTGCTCAGTACTCAGTGCTCAGGGTGCTCAGTGCTCAGTGCTCAGGGTGCTTGGTGTTCAGTACTCAGGGTGCTGGGTGTTCAGTACTCGGTGTGCTGTGTGCTCAGTGCTCAGGGTGCTCAGTGATCAGTACTCAGTGCTCAGGGTACTCACTGCTCAGTACTCAGGGTGCTGGGTGCTCAGTACTCAGGGTGCTGGGTGCTCAGTGCTCAGGGTGCTGGGTGCTCAGTACTCTGGGTGTTGGGTGCTCAGTGCTCAGGGTGCTGGGTGCTCAGTGCTCAGGGTGCTGCGTGCTCAGTACTCAGGGTGCTGGGTGCTCAGCGCTCGAGGTGCTCGGTGCTCAGTACTCAAGGTGCTGGGTGCTCAGTGCTCAGGGTGCTGGGTGCTCAGTCCTCGGGGTGCTCCGTGCTCAGGGTGCTGGGTGCTCAGTGCTCGGGATGCTCGGTGCTCAGTACTCAGGGTGCTGAGTGCTCAGTACTCAGTGTGATGGGTGCTCAGTACTCAGGGTGCTGGGTGCTCAGTGCTCGGGGTGCTGGGTGCTCAGTACTCAGGGTGCTGGGGGCTCAGTACTCAGGGTGCAGGGTGCTCAGTACTCAGGGTGCTCGGTTCTCAGTACTCAGGGTGCTGGGTGCTCATTCTCGGGGTGCTGGGTGCTCAGTGCTCGGGGTGCTGGGTGCTCAGTACTCAGGGGTGCTGGGGGCTCAGTACTCAGGGTGCTGGGTGCTCAGTACTCAGGGTGATCTGTTCTCAGTACTCAGGGTGCTGGGTGCTCAGTGCTCGGGATGCTGGGTGCTCAGTACTCGGGGTGCTCAGTGCTCAGTACTCAGGGTGCTGGGTGCTCAGTACTCAGGGTGCTGGGTGCTCAGTGCTCGGGGTGCTCGGTGCTGAGTACTCGGGGTGCTGGGTTCTCAGTACTCAGGGTGCTGGGTGCTCAGTGCTCAGGGTGCTGGGTGCTCAGTGATCGGGGTGCTGGGTGCTCAGTGCTGAGTGTGCTGGCTTCTCAGTGCTCAGGGTACTGGGTGCTCAGTACTCAGGGTGCTCGGTGCTCAGTACTCAGGGTGCTCAGTGCTCAGTACTCAGCGTGCTGGGTGCTCAGTGCTCAGGGTCCTTGGTGCTCAGTACTCAGGGTGCTCAGTGCTCAGTACTCAGCGTGCTTTGTGCTCAGTGCTCAGGGTGCTGGGTGCTCAGTACTCAGGGTGCTGGGTGCTCAGTACTCAGGGTGCTGGGTGCTCTGTGCTGGGGGGTGCTGGGTGCTCAGTGCTCAGGGTGCTGGGTGCTCAGTGCTCAGGGTGCTGGGTGCTCAGTACTCAGGGTGCTGGGTGCTTAGTGCTCGAGGTGCTCGGTGCTCAGTACTCAAGGTGCTGGGTTTCTCAGTGCTCAGGGTGCTGGGTGCTCAGTCCTCGGGGTGCTCCGTGCTCAGGGTGCTGGGTGCTGAGTGCTCAGGGTGCTGGGTGCTCAGTGCTCGGGTGCTCGGTGCTCAGTGCTCAGGGTCCTGGGTGCTCAGTACTCAGGGTCCTGGTTGCTTAGTACTCAGGGTGCTCAGTGCTCAGTACACAGGGTGCTGGGTGCTCATTGCTCGGGGTCCTGGGTGCTCAGTGTCCTCAGTACTCAGGGTGCTGGGTGCTCAGTGCTCGGGGTGCTGGGTGCTCAGTACTCAGGGTGCTGGGTGCTCAGTGCTCAGGGTGCTGGGTGCTCAGTGCTCAGGGTGCGGGGTGCTCAGTGATCGGGGTGCTCAGTGATCGGGGTGCTGGGTGCGCAGTACTCAGGGTGCTCAGTGCTCGGGAGCTCGGTGCTCAGTACTCAGGGTGCTGGTGTGCTCAGTACTCAGTACTTGGGGTGCTGGGTGCTCAGTGCTCAGGGTGCTCAGTGCTCAGTACTCAGTGCTCAGGGTGCTCAGTGCTCAGTGCTCAGGGTGCTGGGTGTTCAGTACTCAGGGTGCTGGGTGCTCAGTACTCAGGGTGCTAGGTGCTCAGTACTCAGGGTGCTGGGTGCTCATTCTCGGGGTGCTTGGTGCTCAGTGCTCGGGGTGCTGGGTGCTCAGTACTCAGGGTTCTGGGGCTCAGTACTCAGGGTGCTGGGTGCTCAGTACTCAGGGTGCTCGGTTCTCAGTACTCAGGGTGCTGGGTGCTCATTCTCGGGGTGCTGGGTGCTCAGTGCTCGGGGTGCTGGGTGCTCAGTACTCAGGGTGCTGGGGGCTGAGTACTCAGGGTGCTGGGTGCTCAGTACTCAGGGTGATCTGTTCTCAGTACTCAGGTTGCTGGGTGCTCAGTGCTCGGGGTGCTGGGTGCTCAGTACTCGGGGTGCTCAGTGCTCAGTACTCAGGGTGCTGGGTGCTCAGTACTCAGGGTGCTGGGTGCTCAGTGCTCAGGGTGCTGGGAGCTCAGTACTAAGGGTGCTGGGTGCTCAGTACTCAGGGTGCTCAGTGCTCAGTACTCAGGGTGCTGGGTGCTCAGTGCTCAGGGTGCTGGGTACTCAGTACTCAGGGTGCTGGGTGCTCAGTACTCAGGGTGCTGGGTGCTCAGTACTCAGGGTGCTGGGTGCTCAGTGCTCAGGGTGCTGGGTGCTCAGTACTCAGGGTGCTGGGTGCTCAGTGCTCAGGTTGATCGGTGCTCAGTACTCAGGGTGCTCAGTACTCAGGGTGCTGGGTGCTCAGTGCTCGGGGTGCTGGGTGCTCAGTACTCGGGGTGCTGGGTGCTCTGTACTCAGGGTGCTGGGTGCTCAGTGCTCGGGGTCCTGGGTGCTCAGTGCTCAGGGTGATCGGTGCTCAGTACTCAGGGTGCTAGGTGCTCAGTGCTCAGGGTGCTGGGTGCTCAGTACTCAGGGTGCTCAGTGCTCAGGGTGCTGGGTGCTCAGTCCTCGGGGTGCTCGGTGCTCAGTACTCAGGGTGCTGAGTGCTCAGTACTCAGGGTGCTGGGTGCTCAGTACTCATGGTTCTGGGTGCTCAGTACTCAGGGGGCTTGGTTCTCAGTGCTCAGGGTGCTGGGTGCTCAGTGCTCAGGGTGCTGGGTGCTCAGTGCTCAGGGTGCTGGGTGCTCAGTGCTCGGGGTGCTGGGTGCTCAGTGCTCAGTGCTCAGGGTGTTTGGTGCTCAGTGCTCAGTGCTCAGGGTGCTGGGTGCTCAGTACTCAGGGTGCTGGGTGATCAGTACTCAGGGTGCTGGGTGCTCAGTGCTCAGGGTGCTGGGTGCTCAGTACTCTGGGTGTTGGGTGCTCAGTACTCAGGGTGCTGGGTGCTCAGTGCTCGGGGTGCTGGGTGCTCAGTGCTCGGGGTGCTGGGTGCTCAGTGCTCAGATTGCTGGGTGCTCAGTATTCAGGGTGCTGGGTGCTCAGTGCTCGGGGTGCTCGGTGCTCAGTACTCAAGGTGCCGGGTGCTCAGTGCTCAGGGTGCTGGGTGCTCAGTCCTCGGGGTGCTCCGTGCTCAGTGCTCAGGGTGCTGGGTGCTCAGTACTCGGGGTGCTCGGTGCTCAGTACTCAGGGTTCTCAGTGCTCAGTGCTCAGAGTGCTGGGTGCTCAGTTCTCAGGGTGCTCAGTGCTCAGTACTCGGGGTGCTGGGTGCTCAGTACTCAGGGAGCTCAGTGCTCAGCACTCGGGGTGCTGGGTGCTCAGTGCTCAGGGTGCTCAGTGATCAGTGCTCGGGGGTGCTGGGTGGTCAGTGCTCGGGGAGCTGGGTGCTCAGTGCTCGGAGTTCTGGGTGCTCAGTACTCAGGGTGCTTTGTGCTCAGTGCTCAGTACTCAGCGTGCTTGGTGCTCAGTGCTCAGGTTGCTGGGTGCGCAGTACTCAGGGTGCTGGGTGCTCAGTGCTCAGGGTGCTGGGTGCTCAGTACTCAGGGTGCTGGGTGCTCAGTGCTCGGTGTGCCGGGTGCTCAGTGCTCAGGGTGATCAGTGGTCAGTACTCAGGGTGCTGGTGCTCAGTGCTCAGGGTGCTGGGTGCTCAATCCTCAGGGTGCTCAGTACTCAGGGTGCTCAGTGCTCAGTGCTCAGTACTCAGGGTGTTCAGTACTCAGGGTGCTGTGTGCTCAGTGCTCGGGGGTGCTGGGTGCTCAGTACTCAGGGTGCTGGGTGCTCAGTGCTCGGGGTGCTGGGTGCTCAGTGCTCAGGGTGATCGGTGCTCAGTGCTCAGGGTGCTGGGTGCTCAGTACTCAGGGTGCTCAGTGCTCAAGGTGCTGGGTGCTCAGTGCTCGGGGTGCTCGGTGCTCAGTACTCAGGGTGCTGAGTGCTCAGTACTCAGGGTGCTGGGTGCTCAGTACTCAGGGTGCTGGGTGCTCAGTACTCAGGGTGCTGGGTGCTCAGTGC
This sequence comes from Microtus oregoni, assembly GCF_018167655.1. NCBI lineage: Eukaryota > Metazoa > Chordata > Mammalia > Rodentia > Cricetidae > Microtus > Microtus oregoni. Next base: position 86,754 of record NW_024543531.1, on the reverse strand, counting down.
TCAGGGTGCTGGGTGCTCAGTGCTCGGGGTGCTGGGTGCTCAGTGCTCAGGGTGCTGGGTGCTCAGTGCTCAGTGCTCAGGGTGCTGGTTGCTCAGTACTCAGGGTGCTGGGGTGCTCAGTACTCAGGGTGCTGGGTGCTCAGTGCTCAGGGTGCTGGGTGCTCAGTACTCAGGGTGCTGGGTGCTCAGTGCTCGGGGTGCTGGGTGCTCAGTGCTCAGGGTGCTGGGTGCTCAGTGCTCATGGTGCTGGGTGCTCAGTACTCAGGGTGCTGGGTGCTCAGTGCTCGGGGTGCTCGGTGCTCAGTACTCAAGGTGCTGGGTGCTCAGTGCTCAGGGTGCTGGGTGCTCAGTTCTCAGGGTGCACCGTGCTCAGTGATCAGGGTGCTGGGTGCTCAGTACTCAGGGTGCTCGGTGCTCAGTACTCAGGGTTCTCAGTGCTCAGTACTCAGGGTGCTGGGTGCTCAGTACTCAGTGTGCTCAGTGCTCAGTACTCGGGGTGCTTGGTGCTCAGTACTCAGGGTGCTCAGTGCTCAGTACTCGGGGTGCTGGGTGCTCAGTGCTCAGGGTGCTCAGTGCTCAGTGCTCGGGGTGTTGGGTGCTCAGGGCTCAGGGTTCTCAGTGCTCAGTACTCAGTGCTCAGGGTGCTGGGTGTTCAGTACTCAGGGTGCTGGGTGTTCAGTACTCGGTGTGCTGGCTGCTCAGTGCTCAGGGTGCTCAGTGCTCAGTACTCAGTGCTCATGGTGCTCAGTGCTCAGTGCTCAGGGTGCTGGGTGTTCAGTACTCAGGGTGCTGGGTGTTGAGTACTGGGTGTGCTGGGTGCTCAGTGCTCAGGGTGCTCAGTACTCAGTGCTCAGGGTACTCAGTGCTCATTGCTCAGGTGCTGGGTGTTCAGTACTCAGGGTCCTGGGTGATCAGTACTCAGGGTGCTGGGTGCTCAGTGCTCAGGGTGCTGGGTGCTCAGTACTCTGGGTGTTGGGTGCTCAGTGCTCAGGGTGCTGGGTGCTCAGTGCTCAGGGTGATGCGTGCTCAGTACTCAGGGTGCTGGGTGCCCAGTGCTCGCGGTGCTCGGTGCTCAGTACTCAAGGTGCTGGGTGCTCAGTGCTCAGGGTGCTGGGTGCTCAGTCCTCGGGGTGCTCCGTGCTCAGGGTGCTGGGTGCTCAGTGCTCGGGGGTGCTCGGTGCTCAGTACACAGGGTGCTGAGTGCTCAGTACTCAGGGTGCTGGGTGCTCAGTACTCAGGGTGCTGGGAGCTCAGTACTCAGGGTGCTGGGTGCTCAGTACTCAGGGTGCTCGGTTCTCAGTACTCAGGGTGCTGGGTGCTCATTCTCGGGGTGCTGGGTGCTCAGTGCTCGGGGTGATGGGTGCTCAGTACTCAGGGTGCTGGGTGCTTAGTGCTCGAGGTGCTCGGTGCTCAGTACTCAAGGTGCTGGGTTCTCAGTGCTCATGGTGCTGGATGCACAGTCCTCGGTGTGCTCCGTGCTCAGGGTGCTGGGTGCTGAGTGCCCAGGGTGCTGGGTGCTCAGTGCTCGGGTGCTCGGTGCTCAGTGCTCAGGGTCCTGGGTGCTTAGTACTCAGGGTCCTGGGTGCTTAGTACTCAGGGTGCTCAGTGCTCAGTTCACAGGGTGCTGGGTGTTCAGTACTCAGGGTGCTGGGTGCTCAGTACTCAGGGTGCTGGGTGCTCAGTACTCAGGGTGCTGGGTGCTCATTCTCGGGGTGCTGGGTGCTCAGTGCTCGGGGTGCTGGGTGCTCAGTACTCAGGGTGCTGGGGGCTCAGTACTCAGGGTGCTGGGTGCTCAGTACTCAGGGTGTTCGGTTCTCAGTACTCAGGGTGCTGGGTGCTCATTCTCGGGGTGCTGGGTGCTCAGTACTCAGGGTGCTGGGGGCTCAGTACTCAGGGTGCTGGGTGCTCAGTACTCAGGGTGATCTGTTCTCAGTACTCAGGTTGCTGGGTGCTCAGTGCTCGGGGCGCTGGGTGCTCAGTACTCGGGGTGCTCAGTGCTCAGTACTCAGGGTGCTGGGTGCTCAGTACTCAGGGTGCTGGGTGCTCAGTGCTCAGGGTGCTGGGTGCTCAGTACTAAGGGTGCTGGGTGCTCAGTACTCAGGGTGCTCAGTGCTCAGTACTCAGGGTGCTGGGTGCTCAGTGCTCCGGGTGCTGGGTACTCAGTACTCAGGGTGCTGGGTGCTCAGTACTCAGGGTGCTGGGTGCTCAGTGCTCAGGGTGCTGGGTGCTCAGTGCTCAGGGTTCTGGGTGCTCAGTACTCAGGGTGCTGGGTGCTCAGTGCTCAGGTTGATCGGTGCTCAGTACTCAGGGTGCTCAGTACTCAGGGTGCTGGGTGCTCAGTGCTCAGGGTGCTGGGTGCTCAGTACTCGGGGTGCTGGGTGCTCTGTACTCAGGGTGCTGGGTGCTCAGTGCTCGGGGTCCTGGGTGCTCAGTGCTCAGGGTGATCGGTGCTCAGTACTCAGGGTGTTAGGTGCTCAGTGCTCAGTGTGCTGGGTGCTCAGTACTCAGGGTGCTCAGTGCTCAGGATGCTGGGTGCTCAGTCCACGGGGTGCTCGGTGCTCAGTACTCAGGGGGCTGAGTGCTCAGTACTCAGGGTGCTGGGTGCTCAGTACTCATGGTTCTGGGTGCTGAGTACTCAGGGGGCTTGGTGCTCAGTGCTCAGGGTGCTGGGTGCTCAGTGCTCAGGGTGCTGGGTGCTCAGTGCTCAGGGTGCTGGGTGCTCAGTGCTCGGGGTGCTGGGTGCTCAGTGCTCAGTGCTCAGGGTGTTGGGTGCTCAGTGCTCAGTGCTCAGGGTGCTGGGTGCTCAGTACTCAGGGTGCTCAGTGCTCAGCACTCGGGGTGCTGGGTGCTCAGTGCTCAGGGTGCTCAGTGCTCAGTGCTCGGGGTGCTGGGTGCTCAGTGCTCGGGGAGCTGGGTGCTCAGTGCTCGGAGTTCTGCGTGCTCAGTACTCAGGGTGCTTTGTGCTCAGTGCTCAGTACTCAGCGTGCTGGGTGCTCAGTGCTCAGAGTGTTGGGTGCTCAGTACTCAGGGTGCTGGGTGCTCAGTGCTCAGTGCTCAGGGTGCTCAGTGCTCAGGGTACTGGGAGCTCAGGGTGCTGGGTGCTCAGTGCTCGGGGTGCTGGGTGCTCAGTGCTCAGGGTGCTGGGTGCTCAGTGCTCAGTGCTCAGGGTGCTGGGTGCTCAGTGCTCAGTGCTCAGTGTGCTGGGTGTTCAGTACTCAGGGTGCTGGGTGCTCAGTACTCAGGGTGCTTGGTGCTCAGTGCTCAGGGTGCTGGTTGCTTAGTCCTCAGGGTGCTGGGTGCTCAGTACTCAGGGTGCTGGGTGCTCAGTACTCAGGGTGCTGGGTGCGCAGTACTCAGGGTGCTGGGTGCTCAGTGCCCAGGGTGCTGGGTGCTCAGTACTCAGGGTGCTGGGTGCGCAGTACTCAGGGTGCTGGGTGCTCAGTGCTCAGGGTGCTGGGTGCTCAGTACTCAGGGTGCTGGGTGCTCAGTGCTCGGTGTGCTGGGTGCTCAGTGCTCAGGGTGATCAGTGGTGAGTACTCAGGGTGCTGGGTGCTCAGTGCACAGTGTGCTGGGTGCTCAATCCTCAGGGTGCTCAGTACTCAGGGTGCTCAGTGCTCAGTACTCAGGGTGTTCAGTACTCAGGGTGCTGGGTGCTCAGTGCTCGGGGTGCTTCGTGCTCAGTACTCAGGGTGCTGGGTGCTCAGTACTCGGGGTGCTGGGTGCTCAGTACTCAGGGTGCTGGGTGCTCAGTGCTCGGGGTGCTGGGTGCTCAGTGCTCAGGGTGATCGGTGCTCAGTGCTCAGGGTGCTGGGTGCTCAGTACTCAGGGTGCTCAGTGCTCAAGGTGCTGGGTGCTCAGTGCTCGGGGTGCTCGGTGCTCAGTACTCAGGGTGCTGAGTGCTCAGTACTCAGGGTGCTGGGTGTTCAGTACTCAGGGTGCTGGGTGTTCAGTACTGGGTGTGCTGGGTGCTCAGTGCTCAGGGTGCTCAGTGCTCAGTACTCAGTGCTCAGGGTACTCAGTGCTCAGTGCTCAGGGTGCTGGGTGTTCAGTACTCAGGGTCCTGGGTGATCAGTACTCAGGGTGCTGGGTGCTCAGTGCTCAGGGTGCTGGGTGCTCAGTACTCTGGGTGTTGGGTGCTCAGTGCTCAGGGTGCTGGGTGCTCAGTGCTCAGGGTGCTGGGTGCTCAGTTCTCAGGGTGCACCGTGCTCAGTGATCAGGGTGCTGGGTGCTCAGTACTCAGGGTGCTCGGTGCTCAGTACTCAGGGTTCTCAGTGCTCAGTACTCAGGGTGCTGGGTGCTCAGTACTCAGTGTGCTCAGTGCTCAGTACTCGGGGTGCTTGGTGCTCAGTACTCAGGGTGCTCAGTGCTCAGTACTCGGGGTGCTGGGTGCTCAGTGCTCAGGGTGCTCAGTGCTCAGTGCTCGGGGTGTTGGGTGCTCAGGGCTCAGGGTTCTCAGTGCTCAGTACTCAGTGCTCAGGGTGCTGGGTGTTCAGTACTCAGGGTGCTGGGTGTTCAGTACTCGGTGTGCTGGCTGCTCAGTGCTCAGGGTGCTCAGTGCTCAGTACTCAGTGCTCATGGTGCTCAGTGCTCAGTGCTCAGGGTGCTGGGTGTTCAGTACTCAGGGTGCTGGGTGTTGAGTACTGGGTGTGCTGGGTGCTCAGTGCTCAGGGTGCTCAGTACTCAGTGCTCAGGGTACTCAGTGCTCATTGCTCAGGGTGCTGGGTGTTCAGTACTCAGGGTCCTGGGTGATCAGTACTCAGGGTGCTGGGTGCTCAGTGCTCAGGGTGCTGGGTGCTCAGTACTCTGGGTGTTGGGTGCTCAGTGCTCAGGGTGCTGGGTGCTCAGTGCTCAGGGTGATGCGTGCTCAGTACTCAGGGTGCTGGGTGCCCAGTGCTCGCGGTGCTCGGTGCTCAGTACTCAAGGTGCTGGGTGCTCAGTGCTCAGGGTGCTGGGTGCTCAGTCCTCGGGGTGCTCCGTGCTCAGGGTGCTGGGTGCTCAGTGCTCGGGGTGCTCGGTGCTCAGTACACAGGGTGCTGAGTGCTCAGTACTCAGGGTGCTGGGTGCTCAGTACTCAGGGTGCTGGGAGCTCAGTACTCAGGGTGCTGGGTGCTCAGTACTCAGGGTGCTCGGTTCTCAGTACTCAGGGTGCTGGGTGCTCATTCTCGGGGTGCTGGGTGCTCAGTGCTCGGGGTGATGGGTGCTCAGTACTCAGGGTGCTGGGTGCTTAGTGCTCGAGGTGCTCGGTGCTCAGTACTCAAGGTGCTGGGTTCTCAGTGCTCATGGTGCTGGATGCACAGTCCTCGGTGTGCTCCGTGCTCAGGGTGCTGGGTGCTGAGTGCCCAGGGTGCTGGGTGCTCAGTGCTCGGGTGCTCGGTGCTCAGTGCTCAGGGTCCTGGGTGCTTAGTACTCAGGGTCCTGGGTGCTTAGTACTCAGGGTGCTCAGTGCTCAGTTCACAGGGTGCTGGGTGTTCAGTACTCAGGGTGCTGGGTGCTCAGTACTCAGGGTGCTGGGTGCTCAGTACTCAGGGTGCTGGGTGCTCATTCTCGGGGTGCTGGGTGCTCAGTGCTCGGGGTGCTGGGTGCTCAGTACTCAGGGTGCTGGGGGCTCAGTACTCAGGGTGCTGGGTGCTCAGTACTCAGGGTGTTCGGTTCTCAGTACTCAGGGTGCTGGGTGCTCATTCTCGGGGTGCTGGGTGCTCAGTACTCAGGGTGCTGGGGGCTCAGTACTCAGGGTGCTGGGTGCTCAGTACTCAGGGTGATCTGTTCTCAGTACTCAGGTTGCTGGGTGCTCAGTGCTCGGGGCGCTGGGTGCTCAGTACTCGGGGTGCTCAGTGCTCAGTACTCAGGGTGCTGGGTGCTCAGTACTCAGGGTGCTGGGTGCTCAGTGCTCAGGGTGCTGGGTGCTCAGTACTAAGGGTGCTGGGTGCTCAGTACTCAGGGTGCTCAGTGCTCAGTACTCAGGGTGCTGGGTGCTCAGTGCTCCGGGTGCTGGGTACTCAGTACTCAGGGTGCTGGGTGCTCAGTACTCAGGGTGCTGGGTGCTCAGTGCTCAGGGTGCTGGGTGCTCAGTGCTCAGGGTTCTGGGTGCTCAGTACTCAGGGTGCTGGGTGCTCAGTGCTCAGGTTGATCGGTGCTCAGTACTCAGGGTGCTCAGTACTCAGGGTGCTGGGTGCTCAGTGCTCAGGGTGCTGGGTGCTCAGTACTCGGGGTGCTGGGTGCTCTGTACTCAGGGTGCTGGGTGCTCAGTGCTCGGGGTCCTGGGTGCTCAGTGCTCAGGGTGATCGGTGCTCAGTACTCAGGGTGTTAGGTGCTCAGTGCTCAGTGTGCTGGGTGCTCAGTACTCAGGGTGCTCAGTGCTCAGGATGCTGGGTGCTCAGTCCACGGGGTGCTCGGTGCTCAGTACTCAGGGGGCTGAGTGCTCAGTACTCAGGGTGCTGGGTGCTCAGTACTCATGGTTCTGGGTGCTGAGTACTCAGGGGGCTTGGTGCTCAGTGCTCAGGGTGCTGGGTGCTCAGTGCTCAGGGTGCTGGGTGCTCAGTGCTCAGGGTGCTGGGTGCTCAGTGCTCGGGGTGCTGGGTGCTCAGTGCTCAGTGCTCAGGGTGTTGGGTGCTCAGTGCTCAGTGCTCAGGGTGCTGGGTGCTCAGTACTCAGGGTGCTCAGTGCTCAGCACTCGGGGTGCTGGGTGCTCAGTGCTCAGGGTGCTCAGTGCTCAGTGCTCGGGGTGCTGGGTGCTCAGTGCTCGGGGAGCTGGGTGCTCAGTGCTCGGAGTTCTGCGTGCTCAGTACTCAGGGTGCTTTGTGCTCAGTGCTCAGTACTCAGCGTGCTGGGTGCTCAGTGCTCAGAGTGTTGGGTGCTCAGTACTCAGGGTGCTGGGTGCTCAGTGCTCAGTGCTCAGGGTGCTCAGTGCTCAGGGTACTGGGAGCTCAGGGTGCTGGGTGCTCAGTGCTCGGGGTGCTGGGTGCTCAGTGCTCAGGGTGCTGGGTGCTCAGTGCTCAGTGCTCAGGGTGCTGGGTGCTCAGTGCTCAGTGCTCAGTGTGCTGGGTGTTCAGTACTCAGGGTGCTGGGTGCTCAGTACTCAGGGTGCTTGGTGCTCAGTGCTCAGGGTGCTGGTTGCTTAGTCCTCAGGGTGCTGGGTGCTCAGTACTCAGGGTGCTGGGTGCTCAGTACTCAGGGTGCTGGGTGCGCAGTACTCAGGGTGCTGGGTGCTCAGTGCCCAGGGTGCTGGGTGCTCAGTACTCAGGGTGCTGGGTGCGCAGTACTCAGGGTGCTGGGTGCTCAGTGCTCAGGGTGCTGGGTGCTCAGTACTCAGGGTGCTGGGTGCTCAGTGCTCGGTGTGCTGGGTGCTCAGTGCTCAGGGTGATCAGTGGTGAGTACTCAGGGTGCTGGGTGCTCAGTGCACAGTGTGCTGGGTGCTCAATCCTCAGGGTGCTCAGTACTCAGGGTGCTCAGTGCTCAGTACTCAGGGTGTTCAGTACTCAGGGTGCTGGGTGCTCAGTGCTCGGGGTGCTTCGTGCTCAGTACTCAGGGTGCTGGGTGCTCAGTACTCGGGGTGCTGGGTGCTCAGTACTCAGGGTGCTGGGTGCTCAGTGCTCGGGGTGCTGGGTGCTCAGTGCTCAGGGTGATCGGTGCTCAGTGCTCAGGGTGCTGGGTGCTCAGTACTCAGGGTGCTCAGTGCTCAAGGTGCTGGGTGCTCAGTGCTCGGGGTGCTCGGTGCTCAGTACTCAGGGTGCTGAGTGCTCAGTACTCAGGGTGCTGGGTGTTCAGTACTCAGGGTGCTGGGTGTTCAGTACTGGGTGTGCTGGGTGCTCAGTGCTCAGGGTGCTCAGTGCTCAGTACTCAGTGCTCAGGGTACTCAGTGCTCAGTGCTCAGGGTGCTGGGTGTTCAGTACTCAGGGTCCTGGGTGATCAGTACTCAGGGTGCTGGGTGCTCAGTGCTCAGGGTGCTGGGTGCTCAGTACTCTGGGTGTTGGGTGCTCAGTGCTCAGGGTGCTGGGTGCTCAGTGCTCAGGGTGATGTGTGCTCAGTACTCAGGGTGCTGGGTGCCCAGTGCTCGCGGTGCTCGGTGCTCAGTACTCAAGGTGCTGGGTGCTCAGTGCTCAGGGTGCTGGGTGCTCAGTCCTCGGGGTGCTCCGTGCTCAGGGTGCTGGGTGCTCAGTGCTCGGGGTGCTCGGTGCTCAGTACACAGGGTGCTGAGTGCTCAGTACTCAGGGTGATGTGTGCTCAGTACTCAGGGTGCTGGGTGCTCAGTGCTCGGGGTGCTGGGTGCTCAGTACTCAGGGTGCTGGGAGCTCAGTACTCAGGGTGTTGGGTGCTCAGTACTCAGGGTGCTCGGTTCTCAGTACTCAGGGTGCTGGGTGCTCATTCTCGGGGTGCTGGGTGCTCAGTGCTCGGGGTGATGGGTGCTCAGTACTCAGGGTGCTGGGTGCTTAGTGCTCGAGGTGCTCGGTGCTCAGTACTCAAGGTGCTGGGTTCTCAGTGCTCATGGTGCTGGATGCTCAGTCCTCGGTGTGCTCCGTGCTCAGGGTGCTGGGTGCTGAGTGCCCAGGGTGCTGGGTGCTCAGTGTTCGGGTGCTCGGTGCTCAGTGCTCAGGGTCCTGGGTGCTCAGTACTCAGGGTCCTGGGTGCTTAGTACTCAGGGTGCTCAGTGCTCAGTTCACAGGGTGCTGGGTGTTCAGTACTCAGGGTGCTGGGTGCTCAGTACTCAGGGTGCTGGGTGCTCAGTACTCAGGGTGCTGGGTGCTCATTCTCGGGGTGCTGGGTGCTCAGTGCTCGGGGTGCTGGGTGCTCAGTACTCAGGGTGCTGGGGGCTCTGTACTCAGGGTGCTGGGTGCTCAGTACTCAGGGTGCTCGGTTCTCAGTACTCAGGGTGCTGGGTGCTCATTCTCGGGGTGCTGGGTGCTCAGTACTCAGGGTGCTGGGGGCTCAGTACTCAGGGTGCTGGGTGCTCAGTACTCAGGGTGATCTGTTCTCAGTACTCAGGTTGCTGGGTGCTCAGTGCTCGAGGTGCTGGGTGCTCAGTACTCGGGGTGCTCAGTGCTCAGTACTCAGGGTGCTGGGTGCTCAGTACTCAGGGTGCTGGGTGCTCAGTGCTCAGGGTGCTGGGTGCTCAGTACTAAGGGTGCTGGGTGCTCAGTACTCAGGGTGCTCAGTGCTCAGTACTCAGGGTGCTGGGTGCTCAGTGCTCAGGGTGCTGGGTACTCAGTACTCAGGGTGCTGGGTGCTCAGTACTCAGGGTGCTGGGTGCTCAGTGCTCAGGGTGCTGGGTGCTCAGTGCTCAGGGTGCTGGGTGCTCAGTACTAAGGGTGCTGGGTGCTCAGTGCTCGGGGTCCTGGGTGCTCAGTGCTCAGGGTGCTGGGTGCTCAGTACTCAGGGTGCTCAGTGCTCAGGGTGCTGGGTGCTCAGTCCTCGGGGTGCTCGGTGCTCAGTACTCAGGGGGCTGAGTGCTCAGTACTCAGGGTGCTGGGTGCTCAGTACTCATGCTTCTGGGTGCTGAGTACTCAGGGGGCTTGGTGCTCAGTGCTCAGGGTGCTGGGTGCTCAGTGCTCAGGGTGCTGGGTGCTCAGTGCTCAGGGTGCTGGGTGCTCAGTGCTCGGGGTGCTGGGTGCTCAGTGCTCAGGGTGCTCAGTGCTCAGCACTCGGGGTGCTGGGTGCTCAGTGTTCAGGGTGCTCAGTGCTCAGTGCTCGGGGTGCTGGGTGCTCAGTGCTCGGGGAGCTGGGTGCTCAGTGCTCGGAGTTCTGCGTGCTCAGTACTCAGGGTGCTTTGTGCTCAGTGCTCAGTACTCAGCGTGCTGGGTGCTCAGTGCTCAGAGTGTTGGGTGCTCAGTACTCAGGGTGCTGGGTGCTCAGTGCTCAGGGTGATGTGTGCTCAGTACTCAGGGTGCTGGGTGCTCAGTGCTCGGGGTGCTGGATGCTCAGTACTCAGGGTGCTGGGAGCTCAGTACTCAGGGTGCTGGGTGCTCAGTACTCAGGGTGCTCGGTTCTCAGTACTCAGGGTGCTGGGTGCTCATTCTCGGGGTGCTGGGTGCTCAGTGCTCGGGGTGATGGGTGCTCAGTACTCAGGGTGCTGGGTGCTTAGTGCTCGAGGTGCTCGGTGCTCAGTACTCAAGGTGCTGGGTTCTCAGTGCTCATGGTGCTGGATGCACAGTCCTCGGTGTGCTCCGTGCTCAGGGTGCTGGGTGCTGAGTGCCCAGGGTGCTGGGTGCTCAGTGCTCGGGTGCTCGGTGCTCAGTGCTCAGGGTCCTGGGTGCTTAGTACTCAGGGTCCTGGGTGCTTAGTACTCAGGGTGCTCAGTGCTCAGTTCACAGGGTGCTGGGTGTTCAGTACTCAGGGTGCTGGGTGCTCAGTACTCAGGGTGCTGGGTGCTCAGTACTCAGGGTGCTGGGTGCTCATTCTCGGGGTGCTGGGTGCTCAGTGCTCGGGGTGCTGGGTGCTCAGTACTCAGGGTGCTGGGGGCTCAGTACTCAGGGTGCTGGGTGCTCAGTACTCAGGGTGTTCGGTTCTCAGTACTCAGGGTGCTGGGTGCTCATTCTCGGGGTGCTGGGTGCTCAGTACTCAGGGTGCTGGGGGCTCAGTACTCAGGGTGCTGGGTGCTCAGTACTCAGGGTGATCTGTTCTCAGTACTCAGGTTGCTGGGTGCTCAGTGCTCGGGGCGCTGGGTGCTCAGTACTCGGGGTGCTCAGTGCTCAGTACTCAGGGTGCTGGGTGCTCAGTACTCAGGGTGCTGGGTGCTCAGTGCTCAGGGTGCTGGGTGCTCAGTACTAAGGGTGCTGGGTGCTCAGTACTCAGGGTGCTCAGTGCTCAGTACTCAGGGTGCTGGGAGCTCAGTGCTCCGGGTGCTGGGTACTCAGTACTCAGGGTGCTGGGTGCTCAGTACTCAGGGTGCTGGGTGCTCAGTGCTCAGGGTGCTGGGTGCTCAGTGCTCAGGGTTCTGGGTGCTCAGTACTCAGGGTGCTGGGTGCTCAGTGCTCAGGTTGATCGGTGCTCAGTACTCAGGGTGCTCAGTACTCAGGGTGCTGGGTGCTCAGTGCTCAGGGTGCTGGGTGCTCAGTACTCGGGGTGCTGGGTGCTCTGTACTCAGGGTGCTGGGTGCTCAGTGCTCGGGGTCCTGGGTGCTCATTGCTCAGGGTGATCGGTGCTCAGTACTCAGGGTGTTAGGTGCTCAGTGCTCAGTGTGCTGGGTGCTCAGTACTCAGGGTGCTCAGTGCTCAGGGTGCTGGGTGCTCAGTCCACGGGGTGCTCGGTGCTCAGTACTCAGGGGGCTGAGTGCTCAGTACTCAGGGTGCTGGGTGCTCAGTACTCATGGTTCTGGGTGCTGAGTACTCAGGGGGCTTGGTGCTCAGTGCTCAGGGTGCTGGGTGCTCAGTGCTCAGGGTGCTGGGTGCTCAGTGCTCAGGGTGCTGGGTGCTCAGTGCTCGGGGTGCTGGGTGCTCAGTGCTCAGTGCTCAGGGTGTTGGGTGCTCAGTGCTCAGTGCTCAGGGTGCTGGGTGCTCAGTACTCAGGGTGCTCAGTGCTCAGCACTCGGGGTGCTGGGTGCTCAGTGCTCAGGGTGCTCAGTGCTCAGTGCTCGGGGTGCTGGGTGCTCAGTGCTCGGGGAGCTGGGTGCTCAGTGCTCGGAGTTCTGCGTGCTCAGTACTCAGGGTGCTTTGTGCTCAGTGCTCAGTACTCAGCGTGCTGGGTGCTCAGTGCTCAGAGTGTTGGGTGCTCAGTACTCAGGGTGCTGGGTGCTCAGTGCTCAGTGCTCAGGGTGCTCAGTGCTCAGGGTACTGGGAGCTCAGGGTGCTGGGTGCTCAGTGCTCGGGGTGCTGGGTGCTCAGTGCTCAGGGTGCTGGGTGCTCAGTGCTCAGTGCTCAGGGTGCTGGGTGCTCAGTGCTCAGTGCTCAGTGTGCTGGCTGTTCAGTACTCAGGGTGCTGGGTGCTCAGTACTCAGGGTGCTTGGTGCTCAGTGCTCAGGGTGCTGGTTGCTTAGTCCTCAGGGTGCTGGGTGCTCAGTACTCAGGGTGCTGGGTGCTCAGTACTCAGGGTGCTGGGTGCGCAGTACTCAGGGTGCTGGGTGCTCAGTGCCCAGGGTGCTGGGTGCTCAGTACTCAGGGTGCTGGGTGTGCAGTACTCAGGGTGCTGGGTGCTCAGTGCTCAGGGTGCTGGGTGCTCAGTACTCAGGGTGCTGGGTGCTCAGTGCTCGGTGTGCTGGGTGCTCAGTGCTCAGGGTGATCAGTGGTGAGTACTCAGGGTGCTGGGTGCTCAGTGCACAGTGTGCTGGGTGCTCAATCCTCAGGGTGCTCAGTACTCAGGGTGCTCAGTGCTCAGTACTCAGGGTGTTCAGTACTCAGGGTGCTGGGTGCTCAGTGCTCGGGGTGCAGGGTGCTCAGTACTCAGGGTGCTGGGTGCTCAGTACTCGGGGTGCTGGGTGCTCAGTACTCAGGGTGCTGGGTGCTCAGTGCTCGGGGTGCTGGGTGCTCAGTGCTCAGGGTGATCGGTGCTCAGTGCTCAGGGTGCTGGGTGCTCAGTACTCAGGGTGCTCAGTGCTCAAGGTGCTGGGTGCTCAGTGCTCGGGGTGCTCGGTGCTCAGTACTCAGGGTGCTGAGTGCTCAGTACTCAGGGTGCTGGGTGTTCAGTACTCAGGGTGCTGGGTGTTCAGTACTGGGTGTGCTGGGTGCTCAGTGCTCAGGGTGCTCAGTGCTCAGTACTCAGTGCTCAGGGTACTCAGTGCTCAGTGCTCAGGGTGCTGGGTGTTCAGTACTCAGGGTCCTGGGTGATCAGTACTCAGGGTGCTGGGTGCTCAGTGCTCAGGGTGCTGGGTGCTCAGTACTCTGGGTGTTGGGTGCTCAGTGCTCAGGGTGCTGGGTGCTCAGTGCTCAGGGTGATGTGTGCTCAGTACTCAGGGTGCTGGGTGCCCAGTGCTCGCGGTGCTCGGTGCTCAGTACTCAAGCTGCTGGGTGCTCAGTGCTCAGGGTGCTGGGTGCTCAGTCCTCGGGGTGCTCCGTGCTCAGGGTGCTGGGTGCTCAGTGCTCAGGGTGCTCGGTGCTCAGTACACAGGGTGCTGAGTGCTCAGTACTCAGGGTGATGTGTGCTCAGTACTCAGGGTGCTGGGTGCTCAGTGCTCGGGGTGCTGGGTGCTCAGTACTCAGGGTGCTGGGAGCTCAGTACTCAGGGTGTTGGGTGCTCAGTACTCAGGGTGCTCGGTTCTCAGTACTCAGGGTGCTGGGTGCTCATTCTCGGGGTGCTGGGTGCTCAGTGCTCGGGGTGATGGGTGCTCAGTACTCAGGGTGCTGGGTGCTTAGTGCTCGAGGTGCTCGGTGCTCAGTACTCAAGGTGCTGGGTTCTCAGTGCTCATGGTGCTGGATGCTCAGTCCTCGGTGTGCTCCGTGCTCAGGGTGCTGGGTGCTGAGTGCCCAGGGTGCTGGGTGCTCAGTGTTCGGGTGCTCGGTGCTCAGTGCTCAGGGTCCTGGGTGCTCAGTACTCAGGGTCCTGGGTGCTTAGTACTCAGGGTGCTCAGTGCTCAGTTCACAGGGTGCTGGGTGTTCAGTACTCAGGGTGCTGGGTGCTCAGTACTCAGGGTGCTGGGTGCTCAGTACTCAGGGTGCTGGGTGCTCATTCTCGGGGTGCTGGGTGCTCAGTGCTCGGGGTGCTGGGTGCTCAGTACTCAGGGTGCTGGGGGCTCTGTACTCAGGGTGCTGGGTGCTCAGTACTCAGGGTGCTCGGTTCTCAGTACTCAGGGTGCTGGGTGCTCATTCTCGGGGTGCTGGGTGCTCAGTACTCAGGGTGCTGGGGGCTCAGTACTCAGGGTGCTGGGTGCTCAGTACTCAGGGTGATCTGTTCTCAGTACTCAGGTTGCTGGGTGCTCAGTGCTCGAGGTGCTGGGTGCTCAGTACTCGGGGTGCTCAGTGCTCAGTACTCAGGGTGCTGGGTGCTCAGTACTCAGGGTGCTGGGTGCTCAGTGCTCAGGGTGCTGGGTGCTCAGTACTAAGGGTGCTGGGTGCTCAGTACTCAGGGTGCTCAGTGCTCAGTACTCAGGGTGCTGGGTGCTCAGTGCTCAGGGTGCTGGGTACTCAGTACTCAGGGTGCTGGGTGCTCAGTACTCAGGGTGCTGGGTGCTCAGTGCTCAGGGTGCTGGGTGCTCAGTGCTCAGGGTGCTGGGTGCTCAGTACTAAGGGTGCTGGGTGCTCAGTGCTCGGGGTCCTGGGTGCTCAGTGCTCAGGGTGCTGGGTGCTCAGTACTCAGGGTGCTCAGTGCTCAGGGTGCTGGGTGCTCAGTCCTCGGGGTGCTCGGTGCTCAGTACTCAGGGGGCTGAGTGCTCAGTACTCAGGGTGCTGGGTGCTCAGTACTCATGGTTCTGGGTGCTGAGTACTCAGGGGGCTTGGTGCTCAGTGCTCAGGGTGCTGGGTGCTCAGTGCTCAGGGTGCTGGGTGCTCAGTGCTCAGGGTGCTGGGTGCTCAGTGCTCGGGGTGCTGGGTGCTCAGTGCTCAGGGTGCTCAGTGCTCAGCACTCGGGGTGCTGGGTGCTCAGTGTTCAGGGTGCTCAGTGCTCAGTGCTCGGGGTGCTGGGTGCTCAGTGCTCGGGGAGCTGGGTGCTCAGTGCTCGGAGTTCTGCGTGCTCAGTACTCAGGGTGCTTTGTGCTCAGTGCTCAGTACTCAGCGTGCTGGGTGCTCAGTGCTCAGAGTGTTGGGTGCTCAGTACTCAGGGTGCTGGGTGCTCAGTGCTCAGTGCTCAGGGTGCTCAGTGCTCAGGGTACTGGGAGCTCAGGGTGCTGGGTGCTCAGTGCTCGGGGTGCTGGGTGCTCAGTGCTCAGGGTGCTGGGTGCTCAGTGCTCAGTGCTCAGGGTGCTGGGTGCTCAGTGCTCAGTGGTCAGTGTGCTGGGTGTTCAGTACTCAGGGTGCTGGGTGCTCAGTACTCAGGGTGCTTGGTGCTCAGTGCTCAGGGTGCTGGTTGCTTAGTCCTCAGGGTGCTGGGTGCTCAGTACTCAGGGTGCTGGGTGCTCAGTACTCAGGGTGCTGGGTGCGCAGTACTCAGGGTGCTGGGTGCTCAGTGCCCAGGGTGCTGGGTGCTCAGTACTCAGGGTGCTGGGTGCGCAGTACTCAGGGTGCTGGGTGCTCAGTGCTCAGGGTGCTGGGTGCTCAGTACTCAGGGTGCTGGGTGCTCAGTGCTCGGTGTGCTGGGTGCTCAGTGCTCAGGGTGATCAGTGGTGAGTACTCAGGGTGCTGGGTGCTCAGTGCACAGTGTGCTGGGTGCTCAATCCTCAGGGTGCTCAGTACTCAGGGTGCTCAGTGCTCAGTGCTCAGTACTCAGGGTGTTCAGTACTCAGGGTGCTGGGTGCTCAGTGCTCGGGGTGCTGGGTGCTCAGTACTCAGGGTGCTGGGTGCTCAGTACTCGGGGTGCTGGGTGCTCAGTACTCAGGGTGCTGGGTGCTCAGTGCTCGGGGTGCTGGGTGCTCAGTACTCAGGGTGCTCAGTGCTCAAGGTGCTGGGTGCTCAGTGCTCATGGTGCTCGGTGCTCAGTACTCAGGGTGCTGAGTGCTCAGTACTCAGGGTGCTGGGTGTTCAGTACTCAGGGTGCTGGGTGTTCAGTACTGGGTGTGCTGGGTGCTCAGTGCTCAGGGTGCTCAGTGCTCAGTACTCAGTGCTCAGGGTACTCAGTGCTCAGTGCTCAGCGTGCTGGGTGTTCAGTACTCAGGGTCCTGGGTGATCAGTACTCAGGGTGCTGGGTGCTCAGTGCTCAGTACTCTGGGTGTTGGGTGCTCAGTGCTCAGGGTGCTGGGTGCTCAGTGCTCAGGGTGATGCGTGCACAGTACTCAGGGTGCTGGGTGCTCAGTGCTCGCGGTGCTCGGTGCTCAGTACTCAAGGTGCTGGGTGCTCAGTGCTCAGGGTGCTGGGTGCTCAGTCCTCGGGGTGCTCCGTGCTCAGGGTGCTGGGTGCTCAGTACTCGGGGTGCTCGGTGCTCAGTACACAGGGTGCTGAGTGCTCAGTACTCAGGGTGATGTGTGCTCAGTACTCAGGGTGCTGGGTGCTCAGTGCTCGGGGTGCTGGGTGCTCAGTACTCAGGGTGCTGGGAGCTCAGTACTCAGGGTGCTGGGTGCTCAGTACTCAGGGTGCTCGGTTCTCAGTACTCAGGGTGCTGGGTGCTCATTCTCGGGGTGCTGGGTGCTCAGTGCTCGGGGTGATGGGTGCTCAGTACTCAGGGTGCTGGGTGCTTAGTGCTCGAGGTGCTCGGTGCTCAGTACTCAAGGTGCTGGGTTCTCAGTGCTCATGGTGCTGGATGCTCAGTCCTCGGTGTGCTCCGTGCTCAGGGTGCTGGGTGCTGAGTGCCCAGGGTGCTGGGTGCTCAGTGCTCGGGTGCTCGGTGCTCAGTGCTCAGGGTCCTGGGTGCTCAGTACTCAGGGTCCTGGGTGCTTAGTACTCAGGGTGCTCAGTGCTCAGTTCACAGGGTGCTGGGTGTTCAGTACTCAGGGTGCTGGGTGCTCAGTACTCAAGGTGCTGGGTGCTCAGTACTCAGGGTGCTGGGTGCTCATTCTCGGGGTGCTGGGTGCTCAGTGCTCGGGGTGCTGGGTGCTCAGTACTCAGGGTGCTGGGGGCTCAGTACTCAGGGTGCTGGGTGCTCAGTACTCAGGGTGCTCGGTTCTCAGTACTCAGGGTGCTGGGTGCTCATTCTCGGGGTGCTGGGTGCTCAGTACTCAGGGTGCTGGGGGCTCAGTACTCAGGGTGCTGGGTGCTCAGTACTCAGGGTGATTTGTTCTCAGTACTCAGGTTGCTGGGTGCTCAGTGCTCGGGGTGCTGGGTGCTCAGTACTCGGGGTGCTCAGTGCTCAGTACTCAGGGTGCTGGGTGCTCAGTACTCAGGGTGCTGGGTGCTCAGTGCTCAGGGTGCTGGGTGCTCAGTACTAAGGGTGCTGGGTGCTCAGTACTCAGGGTGCTCAGTGCTCAGTACTCAGGGTGCTGGGTGCTCAGTGCTCAGGGTGCTGGATACTCAGTACTCAGGGTGCTGGGTGCTCAGTACTCAGGGTGCTGGGTGCTCAGTGCTCAGGGTGCTGGGTGCTCAGTGCTCAGGGTGCTGGGTGCTCAGTACTCAGGGTGCTGGGTGCTCAGTGCTCAGGTTGATCGGTGCTCAGTACTCAGGGTGCTCAGTACTCTCGGTGCTGGGTGCTCAGTGCTCGGGGTGCTGGGTGCTCAGTACTCGGGGTGCTGGGTGCTCTGTACTCAGGGTGCTGGGTGCTCAGTGCTCGGGGTCCTGGGTGCTCAGTGCTCAGGGTGATCGGTGCTCAGTACTCAGGGTGTTAGGTGCTCAGTGCTCAGGGTGCTGGGTGCTCAGTACTCAGGGTGCTCAGTGCTCAGGGTGCTGGGTGCTCAGTCCTCGGGGTGCTCCCTGCTCAGTACTCAGGGGGCTGAGTGCTCAGTACTCAGGGTGCTGGGTGCTCAGTACTCATGGTTCTGGGTGCTGAGTACTCAGGGTTCTTGGTGCTCAGTGCTCAGGGTGCTGGGTGCTCAGTGCTCAGGGTGCTGGGTGCTCAGTTCTCAGGGTGCTGGGTGCTCAGTGCTCGGGGTGCTGGGTGCTCAGTGCTCAGTGCTCAGGGTGTTGGGTGCTCAGTGCTCAGTGCTCAGGGTGCTGGGTGCTCAGTACTCAGGGTGCTCAGTGCTCAGCACTCGGGGTGCTGGGTGCTCAGTGCTCAGGGTGTTCAGTGCTCAGTGCTCGGGGTGCTGGGTGCTCAGTGCTCGGGGAACTGGGTGCTCAGTGCTCGGAGTTCTGCGTGCTCAGTACTCAGGGTGCTTTGTGCTCAGTGCTCAGTACTCAGCGTGCTGGGTGCTCAGTGGTCAGAGTGTTGGGTGCTCAGTACTCAGGGTGCTGGGTGCTCAGTGCTCAGTGCTCAGGGTGCTCAGTGCTCAGGGTACTGGGAGCTCAGGGTGCTGGGTGCTCAGTGCTCGGGGTGCTGGGTGCTCAGTGCTCAGGGTGCTGGGTGCTCAGTGCTCAGTGCTCAGGGTGCTGGGTGCTCAGTGCTCAGTGCTCAGTGTGCTGGGTGTTCAGTACTCAGGGTGCTGGGTGCTCAGTACTCAGTGTGCTTGGTGCTCAGTGCTCAGGGTGCTGGTTGCTTAGTCCTCAGGGTGCTGGGTGCTCAGTACTCAGGGTGCTGGGTGCTCAGTACTCAGGGTGCTGGGTGCGCAGTACTCAGGGTGCTGGGTGCTCAGTGCCCAGGGTGCTGGGTGCTCAGTACTCAGGGTGCTGGGTGCGCAGTACTCAGGGTGCTGGGTGCTCAGTGCTCAGGGTGCTGGGTGCTCAGTACTCGGGGTGCTGGTTGCTCAGTACTCAGGGTGCTGGGTGCTCAGTGCTCAGGGTGCTGGGTGCTCAGTGCTCAGGGTGCTGGGTGCTCAGTGCTCAGTGCTCAGGGTGCTGGGTGTTCAGTACTCAGGGTGCTGGGTGCTCAGTACTCAGGGTGCTGGGTGCTCAGTGCTCAGGGTGCTGGGTGCTCAGTGCTCAGGGTGCTGGGTGCTCAGTACTCAGGGTGCTGGGTGCTCAGTACTCAGGGTGCTCGGTGCTCAGTGCTCAGGGTGCTGGGTGCTCAGTGCTCAGGGTGCTGGGTGTTCAGTACTCAGTTTGCTGGGTGCTCAGTGCTCAGGGTGCTGGGTACTCAGTGCTCAGGGTGCTGGGTGCTCAGTACTCAGGGTGCTGGGTGCTCAGTGCTCGGGGTGCTGGGTGATCAGTCCTCGCGGTGCTGGGTGTTCAGTGCTCGGGGTGCTCGGTGCTCAGTACTCAGGGTGCTGGGTGCTCAGTGCTCGAGGTGCTCAGTACTCAGGGTGCTGTGTGTTCAGTGCTCAGGGTGCTGGGTGCTCAGTACTCAGGGTGCTCGGTGCTTAGTACTCAGGGTGCTGGGTGCTCAGTACTCCGGGTGCTGGGTGCTCAGTGCTCGGGGTGCTCGGTGCTCAGTGCTCAAGGTGCTGGGTGCTCAGTACTCAGGGTGCTCATTGCTCAGGGTGCTGGGTGCTCAGTACTCAGGGTGCTGGGTGTTCAGTGCTCAGGGTGCTCGCTGCTCAGTACGTTGGGTGCTCAGTACTCAGGGTGCTGGGTACTCGGTGATCAGGTTGCTGGGTGCTCAGTGCTCAGGGTGCTGGGTGCTCAGTACTCAGGGTGCTGGGTGCTCAGTACTCAGGGTGCTCGGTGCTCAGTACTCAGGGTGCTGGGTGCTCAGTGCTCGAGGTGCTCAGTACTCAGGGTGCTGTGTGTTCAGTGCTCAGGGTGCTGGGTGCTCAGTACTCAGGCTGCTCGGTGCTTAGTACTCAGGGTGCTGGGTGTTCAGTACTCCGGGTGCTGGGTGCTCAGTGCTCGGGGTGCTGGGTGCTCAGTGCTCAGTGCTCAGGGTGTTGGGTGCTCAGTGCTCAGTGCTCAGGGTGCTGGGTGCTCAGTACTCAGGGTGCTCAGTGCTCAGCACTCGGGATGCTGGGTGCTCAGTGCTCAGGGTGTTCAGTGCTCAGTGCTCGGGGTGCTGGGTGCTCAGTGCTCGGGGAACTGGGTGCTCAGTGCTCGGAGTTCTGCGTGCTCAGTACTCAGGGTACTTTGTGCTCAGTGCTCAGTACTCAGCGTGCTGGGTGCTCAGTGCTCAGAGTGTTGGGTGCTCAGTACTCAGGGTGCTGGGTGCTCAGTGCTCAGTGCTCAGGGTGCTCAGTGCTCAGGGTACTGGGAGCTCAGGGTGCTGGGTGCTCAGTGCTCGGGGTGCTGGGTGCTCAGTGCTCAGGGTGCTGGGTGCTCAGTGCTCAGTGCTCAGGGTGCTGGGTGCTCAGTGCTCAGTGCTCAGTGTGCTGGGTGTTCAGTACTCAGGGTGCTTGGTGCTCAGTGCTCAGGGTGCTGGTTGCTTAGTCCTCAGGGTGCTGGGTGCTCAGTACTCAGGGTGCTGGGTGCTCAGTACTCAGGGTGCTGGGTGCGCAGTACTCAGGGTGCTGGGTGCTCAGTGCCCAGGGTGCTGGGTGCTCAGTACTCAGGGTGCTGGGTGCGCAGTACTCAGGGTGCTGGGTGCTCAGTGCTCAGGGTGCTGGGTGCTCAGTACTCGGGGTGCTGGGTGCTCAGTACTCAGGGTGCTGGGTGCTCAGTGCTCAGGGTGCTGGGTGCTCAGTGCTCAGGGTGCTGGGTGCTCAGTGCTCAGTGCTCAGGGTGCTGGGTGTTCAGTACTCAGGGTGCTGGGTGCTCAGTACTCAGGGTGCTGGGTGCTCAGTGCTCAGGGTGCTGGGTGCTCAGTGCTCAGGGTGCTGGGTGCTCAGTACTCAGGGTGCTGGGTGCTCAGTACTCAGGGTGCTCGGTGCTCAGTGCTCAGGGTGCTGGGTGCTCAGTGCTCGGGGTGCTGGGTGTTCAGTACTCAGTTTGCTGGGTGCTCAGTGCTCAGGGTGCTGGGTACTCAGTGCTCAGGGTGCTGGGTGCTCAGTACTCAGGGTGCTGGGTGCTCAGTGCTCGGGGTGCTGGGTGATCAGTCCTCGCGGTGCTGGGTGTTCAGATCTCGGGGTGCTCGGTGCTCAGTACTCAGGGTGCTGGGTGCTCAGTGCTCGAGGTGCTCAGTACTCAGGGTGCTGTGTGTTCAGTGCTCAGGGTGCTGGGTGCTCAGTACTCAGGGTGCTCGGTGCTTAGTACTCAGGGTGCTGGGTACTCAGTACTCCGGGTGCTGGGTGCTCAGTGCTCGGGGTGCTCGGTGCTCAGTGCTCAAGGTGCTGGGTGCTCAGTACTCAGGGTGCTCATTGCTCAGGGTGCTGGGTGCTCAGTACTCAGGGTGCTGGGTGTTCAGTGCTCAGGGTGCTCGCTGCTCAGTACGTTGGGTGCTCAGTACTCAGGGTGCTGGGTACTCGGTGATCAGGTTGCTGGGTGCTCAGTGCTCAGGGTGCTGGGTGCTCAGTACTCAGGGTGCTGGGTGCTCAGTACTCAGGGTGCTCGGTGCTCAGTACTCAGGGTGCTGGGTGCTCAGTGCTCGAGGTGCTCAGTACTCAGGGTGCTGTGTGTTCAGTGCTCAGGGTGCTGGGTGCTCAGTACTCAGGCTGCTCGGTGCTTAGTACTCAGGGTGCTGGGTGTTCAGTACTCCGGGTGCTGGGTGCTCAGTGCTCGGGGTGCTCGGAGCTCAGTACTCAGTGCTCAGGGTGCTCAGTGCTCAGTGCTCAGGGTGCTGGGTGTTCAGTACTCAGGGTGCTTGGTGCTCAGTACTCGGGGTGCTGGGTGCTCAGTGCTCAGTACTCTGGGTGTTGGGTGCTCAGTGCTCAGGGTGCTGGGTGCTCAGTGCTCAGGGTGATGCGTGCACAGTACTCAGGGTGCTGGGTGCTCAGTGCTCGCGGTGCTCGGTGCTCAGTACTCAAGGTGCTGGGTGCTCAGTGCTCAGGGTGCTGGGTGCTCAGTCCTCGGGGTGCTCCGTGCTCAGGGTGCTGGGTGCTCAGTACTCGGGGTGCTCTGTGCTCAGTACACAGGGTGCTGAGTGCTCAGTACTCAGGGTGATGTGTGCTCAGTACTCAGGGTGCTGGGTGCTCAGTGCTCGGGGTGCTGGGTGCTCAGTACTCAGGGTGCTGGGAGCTCAGTACTCAGGGTGCTGGGTGCTCAGTACTCAGGGTGCTCGGTTCTCAGTACTCAGGGTGCTGGGTGCTCATTCTCGGGGTGCTGGGTGCTCAGTGCTCGGGGTGATGGGTGCTCAGTACTCAGGGTGCTGGGTGCTTAGTGCTCGAGGTGCTCGGTGCTCAGTACTCAAGGTGCTGGGTTCTCAGTGCTCATGGTGCTGGATGCTCAGTCCTCGGTGTGCTCCGTGCTCAGGGTGCTGGGTGCTGAGTGCCCAGGGTGCTGGGTGCTCAGTGCTCGGGTGCTCGGTGCTCAGTGCTCAGGGTCCTGGGTGCTCAGTACTCAGGGTCCTGGGTGCTTAGTACTCAGGGTGCTCAGTGCTCAGTTCACAGGGTGCTGGGTGTTCAGTACTCAGGGTGCTGGGTGCTCAGTACTCAAGGTGCTGGGTGCTCAGTACTCAGGGTGCTGGGTGCTCATTCTCGGGGTGCTGGGTGCTCAGTGCTCGGGGTGCTGGGTGCTCAGTACTCAGGGTGCTGGGGGCTCAGTACTCAGGGTGCTGGGTGCTCAGTACTCAGGGTGCTCGGTTCTCAGTACTCAGGGTGCTGGGTGCTCATTCTCGGGGTGCTGGGTGCTCAGTACTCAGGGTGCTGGGGGCTCAGTACTCAGGGTGCTGGGTGCTCAGTACTCAGGGTGATCTGTTCTCAGTACTCAGGTTGCTGGGTGCTCAGTGCTCGGGGTGCTGGGTGCTCAGTACTCGGGGTGCTCAGTGCTCAGTACTCAGGGTGCTGGGTGCTCAGTACTCAGGGTGCTGGGTGCTCAGTGCTCAGGGTGCTGGGTGCTCAGTACTAAGGGTGCTGGGTGCTCAGTACTCAGGGTGCTCAGTGCTCAGTACTCAGGGTGCTGGGTGCTCAGTGCTCAGGGTGCTGGATACTCAGTACTCAGGGTGCTGGGTGCTCAGTACTCAGGGTGCTGGGTGCTCAGTGCTCAGGGTGCTGGGTGCTCAGTGCTCAGGGTGCTGGGTGCTCAGTACTCAGGGTGCTGGGTGCTCAGTGCTCAGGTTGATCGGTGCTCAGTACTCAGGGTGCTCAGTACTCTCGGTGCTGGGTGCTCAGTGCTCGGGGTGCTGGGTGCTCAGTACTCGGGGTGCTGGGTGCTCTGTACTCAGGGTGCTGGGTGCTCAGTGCTCGGGGTCCTGGGTGCTCAGTGCTCAGGGTGATCGGTGCTCAGTACTCAGGGTGTTAGGTGCTCAGTGCTCAGGGTGCTGGGTGCTCAGTACTCAGGGTGCTCAGTGCTCAGGGTGCTGGGTGCTCAGTCCTCGGGGTGCTCCCTGCTCAGTACTCAGGGGGCTGAGTGCTCAGTACTCAGGGTGCTGGGTGCTCAGTACTCATGGTTCTGGGTGCTGAGTACTCAGGGTTCTTGGTGCTCAGTGCTCAGGGTGCTGGGTGCTCAGTGCTCAGGGTGCTGGGTGCTCAGTTCTCAGGGTGCTGGGTGCTCAGTGCTCGGGGTGCTGGGTGCTCAGTGCTCAGTGCTCAGGGTGTTGGGTGCTCAGTGCTCAGTGCTCAGGGTGCTGGGTGCTCAGTACTCAGGGTGCTCAGTGCTCAGCACTCGGGGTGCTGGGTGCTCAGTGCTCAGGGTGTTCAGTGCTCAGTGCTCGGGGTGCTGGGTGCTCAGTGCTCGGGGAACTGGGTGCTCAGTGCTCGGAGTTCTGCGTGCTCAGTACTCAGGGTGCTTTGTGCTCAGTGCTCAGTACTCAGCGTGCTGGGTGCTCAGTGCTCAGAGTGTTGGGTGCTCAGTACTCAGGGTGCTGGGTGCTCAGTGCTCAGTGCTCAGGGTGCTCAGTGCTCAGGGTACTGGGAGCTCAGGGTGCTGGGTGCTCAGTGCTCGGGGTGCTGGGTGCTCAGTGCTCAGGGTGCTGGGTGCTCAGTGCTCAGTGCTCAGGGTGCTGGGTGCTCAGTGCTCAGTGCTCAGTGTGCTGGGTGTTCAGTACTCAGGGTGCTGGGTGCTCAGTACTCAGTGTGCTTGGTGCTCAGTGCTCAGGGTGCTGGTTGCTTAGTCCTCAGGGTGCTGGGTGCTCAGTACTCAGGGTGCTGGGTGCTCAGTACTCAGGGTGCTGGGTGCGCAGTACTCAGGGTGCTGGGTGCTCAGTGCCCAGGGTGCTGGGTGCTCAGTACTCAGGGTGCTGGGTGCGCAGTACTCAGGGTGCTGGGTGCTCAGTGCTCAGGGTGCTGGGTGCTCAGTACTCGGGGTGCTGGTTGCTCAGTACTCAGGGTGCTGGGTGCTCAGTGCTCAGGGTGCTGGGTGCTCAGTGCTCAGGGTGCTGGGTGCTCAGTGCTCAGTGCTCAGGGTGCTGGGTGTTCAGTACTCAGGGTGCTGGGTGCTCAGTACTCAGGGTGCTGGGTGCTCAGTGCTCAGGGTGCTGGGTGCTCAGTGCTCAGGGTGCTGGGTGCTCAGTACTCAGGGTGCTGGGTGCTCAGTACTCAGGGTGCTCGGTGCTCAGTGCTCAGGGTGCTGGGTGCTCAGTGCTCAGGGTGCTGGGTGTTCAGTACTCAGTTTGCTGGGTGCTCAGTGCTCAGGGTGCTGGGTACTCAGTGCTCAGGGTGCTGGGTGCTCAGTACTCAGGGTGCTGGGTGCTCAGTGCTCGGGGTGCTGGGTGATCAGTCCTCGCGGTGCTGGGTGTTCAGTGCTCGGGGTGCTCGGTGCTCAGTACTCAGGGTGCTGGGTGCTCAGTGCTCGAGGTGCTCAGTACTCAGGGTGCTGTGTGTTCAGTGCTCAGGGTGCTGGGTGCTCAGTACTCAGGGTGCTCGGTGCTTAGTACTCAGGGTGCTGGGTGCTCAGTACTCCGGGTGCTGGGTGCTCAGTGCTCGGGGTGCTCGGTGCTCAGTGCTCAAGGTGCTGGGTGCTCAGTACTCAGGGTGCTCATTGCTCAGGGTGCTGGGTGCTCAGTACTCAGGGTGCTGGGTGTTCAGTGCTCAGGGTGCTCGCTGCTCAGTACGTTGGGTGCTCAGTACTCAGGGTGCTGGATACTCGGTGATCAGGTTGCTGGGTGCTCAGTGCTCAGGGTGCTGGGTGCTCAGTACTCAGGGTGCTGGGTGCTCAGTACTCAGGGTGCTCGGTGCTCAGTACTCAGGGTGCTGGGTGCTCAGTGCTCGAGGTGCTCAGTACTCAGGGTGCTGTGTGTTCAGTGCTCAGGGTGCTGGGTGCTCAGAACTCAGGCTGCTCGGTGCTTAGTACTCAGGGTGCTGGGTGTTCAGTACTCCGGGTGCTGGGTGCTCAGTGCTCGGGGTGCTGGGTGCTCAGTGCTCAGTGCTCAGGGTGTTGGGTGCTCAGTGCTCAGTGCTCAGGGTGCTGGGTGCTCAGTACTCAGGGTGCTCAGTGCTCAGCACTCGGGATGCTGGGTGCTCAGTGCTCAGGGTGTTCAGTGCTCAGTGCTCGGGGTGCTGGGTGCTCAGTGCTCGGGGAACTGGGTGCTCAGTGCTCGGAGTTCTGCGTGCTCAGTACTCAGGGTGCTTTGTGCTCAGTGCTCAGTACTCAGCGTGCTGGGTGCTCAGTGCTCAGAGTGTTGGGTGCTCAGTACTCAGGGTGCTGGGTGCTCAGTGCTCAGTGCTCAGGGTGCTCAGTGCTCAGGGTACTGGGAGCTCAGGGTGCTGGGTGCTCAGTGCTCGGGGTGCTGGGTGCTCAGTGCTCAGGGTGCTGGGTGCTCAGTGCTCAGTGCTCAGGGTGCTGGGTGCTCAGTGCTCAGTGCTCAGTGTGCTGGGTGTTCAGTACTCAGGGTGCTGGGTGCTCAGTACTCAGGGTGCTTGGTGCTCAGTGCTCAGGGTGCTGGTTGCTTAGTCCTCAGGGTGCTGGGTGCTCAGTACTCAGGGTGCTGGGTGCTCAGTACTCAGGGTGCTGGGTGCGCAGTACTCAGGGTGCTGGGTGCTCAGTGCCCAGGGTGCTGGGTGCTCAGTACTCAGGGTGCTGGGTGCGCAGTACTCAGGGTGCTGGGTGCTCAGTGCTCAGGGTGCTGGGTGCTCAGTACTCGGGGTGCTGGGTGCTCAGTACTCAGGGTGCTGGGTGCTCAGTGCTCAGGGTGCTGGGTGCTCAGTGCTCAGGGTGCTGGGTGCTCAGTGCTCAGTGCTCAGGGTGCTGGGTGTTCAGTACTCAGGGTGCTGGGTGCTCAGTACTCAGGGTGCTGGGTGCTCAGTGCTCAGGGTGCTGGGTGCTCAGTGCTCAGGGTGCTGGGTGCTCAGTACTCAGGGTGCTGGGTGCTCAGTACTCAGGGTGCTCGGTGCTCAGTGCT
This sequence comes from Microtus oregoni, assembly GCF_018167655.1. Taxonomy (NCBI): domain Eukaryota; kingdom Metazoa; phylum Chordata; class Mammalia; order Rodentia; family Cricetidae; genus Microtus; species Microtus oregoni. Next base: position 60,981 of record NW_024543531.1, on the reverse strand, counting down.
CAGGGTGCTGGGTGCTCAGTGCTCGGGGTGCTGGGTGTTCAGTACTCAGTTTGCTGGGTGCTCAGTGCTCAGGGTGCTGGGTACTCAGTGCTCAGGGTGCTGGATGCTCAGTACTCAGGGTGCTGGGTGCTCAGTGCTCGGGGTGCTGGGTGATCAGTCCTCGCGGTGCTGGGTGTTCAGTGCTCGGGGTGCTCGGTGCTCAGTACTCAGGGTGCTGGGTGCTCAGTGCTCGAGGTGCTCAGTACTCAGGGTGCTGTGTGTTCAGTGCTCAGGGTGCTGGGTGCTCAGTACTCAGGGTGCTCGGTGCTTAGTACTCAGGGTGCTGGGTGCTCAGTACTCCGGGTGCTGGGTGCTCAGTGCTCGGGGTGCTCGGTGCTCAGTGCTCAAGGTGCTGGGTGCTCAGTACTCAGGGTGCTCATTGCTCAGGGTGCTGGGTGCTCAGTACTCAGGGTGCTGGGTGTTCAGTGCTCAGGGTGCTCGCTGCTCAGTACGTTGGGTGCTCAGTACTCAGGGTGCTGGGTACTCGGTGATCAGGTTGCTGGGTGCTCAGTGCTCAGGGTGCTGGGTGCTCAGTACTCAGGGTGCTGGGTGCTCAGTACTCAGGGTGCTCGGTGCTCAGTACTCAGGGTGCTGGGTGCTCAGTGCTCGAGGTGCTCAGTACTCAGGGTGCTGTGTGTTCAGTGCTCAGGGTGCTGGGTGCTCAGTACTCAGGCTGCTCGGTGCTTAGTACTCAGGGTGCTGGGTGTTCAGTACTCCGGGTGCTGGGTGCTCAGTGCTCGGGGTGCTCGGAGCTCAGTACTCAGTGCTCAGGGTGCTCAGTGCTCAGTGCTCAGGGTGCTGGGTGTTCAGTACTCAGGGTGCTTGGTGCTCAGTACGCGGGGTGCTGGGTGCTCAGTACTCAGGGTGCTGGGTGCTCAGTGCTCAGCGTGCTGGGTGCTCAGTGTCTGGGGTGCTGGGTGCTCAGTACTCAGGGTGCTGGGTGCTCAGTGCTCAGGGTGCTGGGTGCTCAGTGCTCAGGGTGCTGGGTGCTCAGTACACAGTGCTCAGGATGCTGGGTGCTCAGTGCTCAGGGTGCTGGGTGCTCAGTGCTCAGGGTGCTCAGTGCTCAGTGCTCAGTACTCAGGGTGCTGGGTGCTCAGTACTCAGGGTGCTGGGTTCTCAGTGCTCGGGGTGCCCGGTGCTCAGTGCTCGGGGTGCTCGGTGCTCAGTACTCAGAGTGCTGGGTGCTCAGTACTCAGCGTGCTGGGTGCTCAGTGCTCGGGGTGCTCGGTGCTCAGTACTCAGGGTGCTGGGTGCACAGTGCTGGGTGCTCAGTGCTCTGGGTGCTGGGTGCTCAGTGCTCGGGGTGCTGGGTGCTCAGTTCTCAGGGTGCTGGGTGCTAAGTGCACGGGTTGCTGGGTGCTCAGTCCTCAGGGTGCTGGGTGCTCAGTGCTCGGGGTGCTCGCTGCTCAGTACGTTGGGTGCTCAGTACTCAGGGTTCTGGGTGCTCAGTGCTCAGGGTGCTGGGTGCTCAGTGCTCAGGGTGCTGGGTGCTCAGTGCTCAGGGTGCTTGATGCTCAGTACTCAGGGTGCTGGGTGCTCAGTGCTCAGGGTGCTGGGTGCTCAGTGCTCAGGGTGCTGGGTGCTCAGTGCTCAGGGTGCTGGGTGCTCAGTACTCAGGGTGCTGGGTGCTCAGTACTCGGGGTGCTGGGTGCTCAGTACTCAGTGCTCAGGATGCTGGGTGCTCAGTGCTCGGGCTGCTGGGTGCTCAGTGCTCAGGGTGCTGGGTGCTCAGTACTCAGGGTGCTGGGTTCTCAGTACTCAGGGTGCTCGGTGCACAGTGCTAGGGGTGCTGGGTGCTCAGTGCTCGGGGTCTGGGTGCTCAGTACTCAGGGTGCTGGGTGCTCAGTACTCAGGGTGCTGTGTGCTCATTGCTCAGGGTGCTGGGTGCTCAGTGCTCTGGGTGCTGGGTGCTCAGTGCTCAGGGTGCTGGGTGCTCAGTTCTCAGGGTGCTAGGTGCTCACTGCTCGGGGTGCTGGGTGCTCAGTGCTCAGGGTGCTGGGTGCTCAGTGCTCAGTGCTCAGGGTCCTGGGTTCTCAGTACTCAGCCTGCTGGGTGCTTAGTACTCATGGTGCACAGTGCTCAGTACACAGGGTGCTGGGTGCTCAGTGCTCGGGCTGCTTGGTTCTCAGTGCTCAGTACTCAGGGTGCTGGGTGCTCAGTGCTCGGGGTGCTGGGTGCTCAGTACTCAGCGTGCTGGGTGCTCAGTACTCAGGGTGCTGGGTGCTCAGTGCTCAGGGTGCTGGGTGCTTAGTACTCAGGGTGCTCAGTGCTCAGTACACAGGGTGCTGGGTGCTCAGTGCTCGGGGTGCTGGGTGCTCAGTGCTCAGTACTCAGGGTGCTGGGTGCTCAGTGCTCGGGGTGCTGGGTGCTCAGTACTCAGCGTGCTGGGTGGTCAGTACTCAGGGTGCTGGGTGCTCAGTGCTCAGGGTGCTGGGTGCTCAGTGCTCAGGGTGCTGGGTGCTCAGTACTCATGGTGCTGGGTGCTCAGTACTCAGGGTGCTCGGTGCTCAGTGCTCAGGGTGCTGGGTGCACAGTGCTCGGGGTGCTGGGTGCTCAGTACTAGGGGTTCTTTGTGCTCAGTACTCAGGGTGCTGGGTGCTCAGTGCTCAGAGCTCTGGGTGCTCAGTGCTCGGGGTGCTGGGTGCTCAGTACTCGGGGAGCTGGGTGCTCAGTACTCAGGGTGCTGGGTCTCAGTGCTCGGGGTACTGGGTACTCAGTGCTCAGTACACAGGGTGCTGGGTCCTCAGTGCTCGGGGTGCTGGGTGCTCAGTGCTCAGTACTCAGGGTGCTGGGTGCTCAGTGCTCGGGGTGCTGGGTGCTCAGTGCTCAGTACTCAGGGTGCTGGGTGCTCAGTGCTCAGGGTGCTGTGTGCTCAGTTCTCAGGGTGCTGGGTGCTCAGTGCTCAGGGTGCTGGGTACTCAGTACTCAGGGTGCTGGGTGCTCAGTGCTCGGGGTGCTGGGTGCTCAGTGCTCGCGGTGCTGGGTGCTCAGTGCTCGGGGTGCTCGGTGCTCAGTACTCAGGGTGCTGGCTGCTCAGTGCTCAGTGTGCTCAGTGCTCAGTACTCAGTGCTCAGGGTGCTCAGTGTTCAGTACTCAGGGTGCTGGGTGCTCAGTACTCAGGGTGCTTAGTGCTCAGTGCTCAGGGTGCTGGTTGCTTAGTCCTCAGGGTGCTGGGTGCTCAGTACTCAGGGTGCTGGGTGCTCAGTACTCAGGGTGCTGGGTGCTCAGTACTCAGGGTGCTTGGTGCTCAGTGCTCAGGGTGCTGGTTGCTTAGTCCTCAGGGTGCTGGGTGCTCAGTACTCAGGGTGCTGGGTGCTCAGTACTCAGGGTGCTGGGTGCGCAGTACTCAGGGTGCTGGGTGCTCAGTGCCCAGGGTGCTGGGTGCTCAGTACTCAGGGTGCTGGGTGCGCAGTACTCAGGGTGCTGGGTGCTCAGTGCTCAGGGTGCTGGGTGCTCAGTACTCAGGGTGCTGGGTGCTCAGTGCTCGGTGTGCTGGGTGCTCAGTGCTCAGGGTGATCAGTGGTGAGTACTCAGGGTGCTGGGTGCTCAGTGCACAGTGTGCTGGGTGCTCAATCCTCAGGGTGCTCAGTACTCAGGGTGCTCAGTGCTCAGTACTCAGGGTGTTCAGTACTCAGGGTGCTGGGAGCTCAGTGCTCGGGGTGCTGGGTGCTCAGTACTCAGGGTGCTGGGTGCTCAGTACTCGGGGTGCTGGGTGCTCAGTACTCAGGGTGCTGGGTGCTCAGTGCTCGGGGTGCTGGGTGCTCAGTGCTCAGGGTGATCGGTGCTCAGTGCTCAGGGTGCTGGGTGCTCAGTACTCAGGGTGCTCAGTGCTCAAGGTGCTGGGTGCTCAGTGCTCGGGGTGCTCGGTGCTCAGTACTCAGGGTGCTGAGTGCTCAGTACTCAGGGTGCTGGGTGTTCAGTACTCAGGGTGCTGGGTGTTCAGTACTGGGTGTGCTGGGTGCTCAGTGCTCAGGGTGCTCAGTGCTCAGTACTCAGTGCTCAGGGTACTCAGTGCTCAGTGCTCAGGGTGCTGGGTGTTCAGTACTCAGGGTCCTGGGTGATCAGTACTCAGGGTGCTGGGTGCTCAGTGCTCAGGGTGCTGGGTGCTCAGTACTCTGGGTGTTGGGTGCTCAGTGCTCAGGGTGCTGGGTGCTCAGTGCTCAGGGTGATGTGTGCTCAGTACTCAGGGTGCTGGCTGCCCAGTGCTCGCGGTGCTCGGTGCTCAGTACTCAAGGTGCTGGGTGCTCAGTGCTCAGGGTGCTGGGTGCTCAGTCCTCGGGGTGCTCCGTGCTCAGGGTGCTGGGTGCTCAGTGCTCGGGGTGCTCGGTGCTCAGTACACAGGGTGCTGAGTGCTCAGTACTCAGGGTGATGTGTGCTCAGTACTCAGGGTGCTGGGTGCTCAGTGCTCGGGGTGCTGGGTGCTCAGTACTCAGGGTGCTGGGAGCTCAGTACTCAGGTTGTTGGGTGCTCAGTACTCAGGGTGCTCGGTTCTCAGTACTCAGGGTGCTGGGTGCTCATTCTCGGGGTGCTGGGTGCTCAGTGCTCGGGGTGATGGGTGCTCAGTACTCAGGGTGCTGGGTGCTTAGTGCTCGAGGTGCTCGGTGCTCAGTACTCAAGGTGCTGGGTTCTCAGTGCTCATGGTGCTGGATGCTCAGTCCTCGGTGTGCTCCGTGCTCAGGGTGCTGGGTGCTGAGTGCCCAGGGTGCTGGGTGCTCAGTGTTCGGGTGCTCGGTGCTCAGTGCTCAGGGTGCTGGGTGCTCAGTACAGAGTGCTCAGGATGCTGGGTGCTCAGTGCTCAGGGTGCTGGGTGCTCAGTGTTTTGGGTGCTGGGTGCTCAGTACTCAGTGTGCTGGGTGCTCAGTGCTCAGGGTGCTGGGTGCTCAGGGTGCTGGGTGCTCAGTACACAGTGCTCAGGATGCTGGGTGCTCAGTGCTCAGGGTGCTGGGTGCTCAGTGCTCAGGGTGCTCAGTGCTCAGGGCTCAGTACTCAGGGTGCTGGGTGCTCAGTACTCAGGGTGCTGGGTTCTCAGTGCTCGGGGTGCCCGGTGCTCAGTGCTCAGGGTGCTCGGTGCTCAGTACTCAGGGTGCTGGGGGCTCAGTACTCAGGGTGCTGGGTGCTCAGTGCTGGGTGCTCAGTGCTCGGGGTGCTGGGTGCTCAGTACTCAGGGTGCTTGGTGCTCAGTGCTCGGGGTGCTCGGTGCTCAATACGTTGTGTGCTCAGTACACAGGGTGCTGGGTGCTCAGTGCTCAGGGTGCTGGGTGCTCAGTGCTCAGGGTGCTGGGTGATCAGTGCTCGTGGTGCTGGGTGCTCAGTACTCAGGGTGCTTGATGCTCAGTACTCAGGGTGCTGGGTGCTCAGTGCTCAGGGTGCTGGGTGCTCAGTGCTCGGGGTGCTGAGTGCTCAGTACTCAGGGTGCTGGGTGCTCAGTACTCAGGGTGCTGGGTGCTCAGTACTCGGGGTGCTGGGTGCTCAGTACTCATTGCTCCGGATGCTGGGTGCTCAGTGCTCGGGCTGCTGGGTGCTCAGTGCTCAGGGTGCTGGGTGCTCAGTACTCAGGGTGCTGGGTTCTCAGTACTCAGGGTGCTGGGTGCACAGTGCTAGGGGTGCTGGGTGCTCAGTGCTCGGGGTCTGGCTGCTCAGTACTCAGGGTGCTGGGTGCTCAGTACTCAGGGTGCTGGGTGCTCAGTGCTCAGGGTGCTGGGTGCTCAGTGCTCTGGGTGCTGGGTGCTCAGTGCTCAGGGTGCTGGGTGCTCAGTGCTCAGGGTGCTGGGTGCTCAGTGCTCGGGGTGCTGGGTGCTGAGTGCTCAGGGTGCTGGGTGCTCAGTGCTCGGGGTGCTCAGTGCTCAGTGCTCAGGGTGCTGGGAGCTCAGTGCTCGGGGTGCTCGGTGCTCAGTACTCGGGGTGCTGGGTACTCAGTACTCGGGGTGCTGGGTGCTCAGTGCTCAGGGTGCTGGGTGCTCAGTGCTCGGGGTGCTGGGTGCTAAGTGCTGAGGGTGGTGCTGGGTGCTCAGTACTCAGGGTGCTGGGTGCTCAGTGCTCAGGGTGCTGGGTGCTCAGTACTAAGGGTTCTGGGTGCTCAGTACTCAGGGTGCTGGGTGCTCAGTGCTCAGGGTGCTGGGTACTCAGTACTCAGGGTGCTGGGTACTCAGTACTCAGGGTGCTGTTTGCTCAGTGCTCAGGGTGCTTGGTGCTCAGTGCTCAGGGTGCTGGGTGCTCAGTACTCAGGGTGCTGTGTGCTCAGTGCTCAGGGTGATCGGTGCTCCGTACTCAGGGTGCTCAGTACTCAGGGTGCTGGCTGCTCAGTGCTCGCTGTGCTGGGTGCTCAGTACTCGGGGAGCTGGGTGCTCAGTGCTCAGGGTGCTGGGTGCTCAGTGCTCGGGGTGCTCGGTGCTCAGTACTCAGGGTGCTGAGTGCTCAGTACTCAGGTTGCTGGGTGCTCAGTTCTCATGGTGCTGGGTGCTCAGTACTCAGGGGGCTGGGTGCTCAGTGCTCAGGGTGCTGGGTGCTCAGTGCTCAGGGTGCTGGGTGCTCAGTGCTCGGGGTGCTGGGTGCTCAGTACTCAGGGTCCTGGGTGCTCAGTACTCAGGGTGCTGGGTGCTCAGTGCTCAGGGTGCTGGGTGCTCAGCACTCTGGGTGTTGGGTGCTCAGTACTCAGGGTGCTGGGTGCTCAGTGCTCGGGGTGCTGGGTGCTCAGTGTTCGGGGTGCTGGGTGCTCAGTACTCAGGGTGCTGGGTGCTCAGTATTCAGGGTGCTGGGTGCTCAGTGCTCGGGGTGCTCGGTGCTCAGTACTGAAGGTGCTGGGTGCTCAGTGCTCAGGGTGCTGGGCGCTCAGTCCACGGGGTGCTCCGTGCTCAGTGCTCAGAGTGCTGGGTGCTCAGTACTCAGGGTGCTCGGTGCTCAGTACTCAGGGTTCTCAGTGCTCAGGGTGCTGGGTGCTCAGTACTCAGGGTGCTCAGTGCTCAGTACTCGGGGTGCTGTGTGCTCAGTACTCAGGGTGCTCAGTGCTCAGTACTCAGGGTGCTGGCTGCTCAGTGCTCAGTGTGCTCAGTGCTCAGTGCTCGGGGTGCTGGGTGCTCAGTGCTCGGGGCGCTGGGTGCTCAGTGCTCGAGGTGCTGGTTGCTCAGTACTCAGGGTGCTGTGTGCTCAGTGCTCAGTACTCAGCGTGCTGGGTGCTCACTGCTCAGAGTGTTGGGTGCTCAGTGCTCAGGGTGCTCTGTGCTCAGTACTCAGGGTGCTGGGTGCTCAGTGCTCGGGGTGCTGCGTGCTCAGTGCTCAGGGTGCTGGGTGCTCTGTGCACAGGGTGCTGGGTGCTCAGTAGTCAGGGTGCTTGGTGCTCAGTGCTCGGGGTGCTCGGTGCTCAGTACTCAAGGTGCTGGGTGCTCAGTGCTCAGGGTGCCGGGTGCTCAGTCCTCGGGGTGCTCCGTGCTCAGTGATCAGGGTGCTGGGTGCTCAGTACTCAGGGTGCTCGGTGCTCAGTACTCAGGGTTCTCAGTGCTAATTACTCAGGGTGCTGGGTGCTCAGTGCTCAGGGTGCTGGGTGATCATTACTCAGGGTGCTCAGTGCTCAGTACTCGGAGTGCTTGGTGCTCAGTACTCAGGGTTGCTCAGTGCTCAGTGCTCGGGGTGCTGGGTGCTCAGTGCTCGGGGCGCTGGGTGCTCAGTGATCGGGGTGCTGGGTGCTCAGTACTCAGGGTGCTCAGTGCTCGGGGAGCTCGGTGCTCAGTACTCAGGGTGCTGGGTGCTCAGTACTCAGTGCTCGGGGTCCTGGGTGCTCCGTGCTCGAGGTGCTGGGCGCTCAGTGTTCTGGGTGTTTAGTGCTCAGTACTCAGGGTGCTGGGTGCTCAGTACTCAGGGTGCTGGGTGCTCATTCTCGGGGTGCTGGGTGCTCATTGCTCGGGGTGCTGGGTGCTCAGTACTCAGGGTGCTGGGGGCTCAGTACTCAGGGTGCTGGGTGCTCAGTACTCAGGGTGCTCGGTTCTCAGTACTGAGGGTGCTGGGTGCTCATTCTCGGGGTGCTGGGTGCTCAGTGCTCGGGGTGCTGGGTGCTCAGTACTCAGGGTGCTGGTGGCTCAGTACTCAGGGTGCTGGGTGCTCAGTACTCAGGGTGATCTGTTCTCAGTACTCAGGTTGCAGGGTGCTCAGTGCTCGGGGTGCTGGGTGCTCAGTACTCGGGGTGCTCAGTGCTCAGTGCTCAGGGTGCTGGGTGCTCAGTACTCAGGGTGCTGGGTGTTCAGTGCTCGGGGTGCTCGGTGCTCAGTACTCGGGGTGCTGTGTGCTCAGTACTCGGGGTGCTGGGTGCTCAGTGCTCAGGGTGCTGGGTGCTCAGTGCTCGGGGTGCTGGGTGCTCAGTGCTGAGGGTGGTGCTGGGTGCTCAGTACTCAGGGTGCTGGGTGCTCAGTGCTCAGGGTGCTGGGTGCTCAGTGCTCAGGGTGATCGGTGCTCAGTACTCAGGGTGCTCAGTGCTCAGGGTGCTGGGTGCTCAGTACTCAGGGTGCTGGGTGCTCAGTGCTCGGGGTGCTGGGTGCTCAGTACTCGGGGTGCTGGGTGCTCTGTACTCAGGGTGCTGGGTGCTCAGTGCTCGGGGTCCTGGGTGCTCAGTCTCAGGGTGCTGGATGCTCAGTGCTCATGGTGCTGGGTGCGCAGTCCTCAGGGTGCTCAGTGCTCAGAGTGCTGGGTGCTCAGTGCTCGGGGTGCTCGGTGCTCAGTACTCAGGGTGCTGAGTGCTCAGTACTCAGGATGCTGGGTGCTCAGTACTCATGGTGCTGGGTGCTCAGTACTCAGGGGGCTGGCTGCTCAGTGCTCAGGGTGCTGGGTGCTCAGTGCTCAGGGTTCTGGGTGCTCAGTGCTCGGGGAGCTGGGGGCTCAGTGCTCGGGGTGATGGGTGCTCAGTGCTCAGTGCTCAGGGTGTTGGATGCTCAGTGCTCAGTGCTCAGGGTGCTGGGTGCTCAGTACTCAGGGTGCTGGGTGCTCAGTACTCAGCGTGCTGGGTGCTGAGTGCTCAGGGTACTGGGTGCTCAGTACTCTGGGTGTTGGGTGCTCAGTACTCAGGGTGCTGGGTGCTCAGTGCTCGGGGTGCTGGGTGCTCAGTGCTCGGGGTGCTGTGTGCTCAGTGCTCAGGGTGCTGGGTGCTCAGTACTCAAGGTGCTGGGTGCTCAGTGCTCAGGGTGCTGGGTGCTCAGTCCTCGGGGTGCTCCGTGCTCAGTGCTCAGGGTGCTGGGTGCTCAGTACTCAGGGTGCTCGGTGCTCAGTACTCAGGGTTCTCAGTGCTCAGTGCTCAGGGTGCTGGGTGCTCAGGTCTCAGGGTGCTCAGTGCTCAGTACTCGGGGTGCTGGGTGCTCAGTACTCAGGGAGCTGGGTGCTTAGTACTCAGGGTGCTCAGTGCTCAGTACACAGGGTGCTGGGTCCTCAGTGCTCGGGGTGGTGGGTGCTCAGTGCTCAGTACTCAGGGTGCTGGGTGCTCAGTGCTCGGGGTGCTGAGTGCTCAGTACTCAGCGTGCTGGGTGCTCAGTACTCAGGGTGCTGGGTGCTCAGTGCTCAGGGTGCTGGGTGCTCAGTCCTCAGGGTGCTGGGTGCTCAGTGATCGGGGTGCTGGGTGCTCAGTACTCAGGGTGCTCACTGCTCAGGACTCAGTGCTCGGGGTCCTGGGTGCTCCGTGCTCGGGGTGCTGGGTGCTCAGTGCTCTGGGTGCTTAGTGCTCAGTACTCAGGGTGCTGGGTGCTCAGTACTCAGGGTGCTGGGTGCTCATTCTCCGGGTGCTGGGTGCTCAGTGCTCGGGGTGCTGGGTGCTCAGTACTCAGGGTGCTGGGGGCTCAGTACTCAGGGTGCTGGGTGCTCAGTACTCAGGGTGCTCGGTTCTCAGTACTCAGGGTGTTGGGTGCTCATTCTCGGGCTGCTGAGTGCTCAGTGCTCGGGGTGCTGGGTGCTCAGTACTCGGGGTGCTGGGTGCTCAGTGCTCTGGGTGCTGGGTGCTCAGTGCTCGGGGTGCTGGGTGCTCAGTGCTGAGGGTGGTGCTGGGTGCTCAGTACTCAGGGTGCTGGGTGCTCAGTGCTCAGGGTGCTGGGTGCTCAGTACTAAGGGTCCTGGGTGCTCAGTACTCAGGGTGCTCGGTGCTCAGTACTCAGGGTGCTGAGTGCTCAGTGCTAAGGGTGCTGGGTACTCAGTACTCAGGGTGCTGGGTGCTCAGTACTCACTGTGCTGGGTGCTCAGTGCTCAGGGTGCTGGGTGCTCAGTGCTCAGGGTGCTGGGTGCTCAGTACTCAGGGTGCTGGGTGCTCAGTGCTCAGGGTGATCGGTGCTCAGTACTCAGGATGCTCAGTACTCAGGGTGCTGGGTGCTCAGTGCTCGGGGTGCTGGGTGCTCAGTACTCGGGGTGCTGGATGCTCTGTACTCAGGGTGCTGGGTGCTCAGTGCTCGGGGTCCTGGGTGCTCAGTGCTCAGGGTGATCGGTGCTCAGTACTCAGGGTGCTGGGTGCTCAGTGCTCAGGGTGCTGGGTGCTCTGTCCTCAGGGTGCTCAGTGCTCAGGGTGCTGGGTGCTCAGTGCTCGGGGTGCTCGGTGCTCAGTACTCAGGGTGCTGAGTGCTTAGTACTCAGGGTGCTGGGTGCTCAGTACTCATGGTGCTGGGTGCTCAGTACTCAGGGGGCTGGGTGCTCAGTGCTCAGGGTGCTAGGTGCTCAGTGCTCGGAGTACTGGGTGCTCAGTGCTCTTGGCGCTGGGTGCTCAGTGATCGGGGTGCTGGGTGCTCAGTACTCAGGGTGCTCAGTGCTCGGGGAGCTCGGTGCTCAGGACTCAGGGTGCTGGGTGCTCAGTACTCAGTGCTCGGGGTCCTGGGTGCTCCGTGCTCGGGGTGCTGGTCGCTCAGTGCTCTGGGTGTTTAGTGCTCAGTACTCAGGGTGCTCGGTGCTCAGTACTCAGGGTGCTGGGTGCTCATTCTCGGGGTGCTGGGTGCTCAGTGCTCGGGGTGCTGGGTGCTCAGTACTCAGGGTGCTGGTGGCTCAGTACTCAGGGTGCTGGGTGTTCAGTACTCAGGGTGATCTGTTCTCAGTACTCAGGTTGCAGGGTGCTCAGTGCTCGGGGTGCTGGGTGCTCAGTACTCGGGGTGCTCAGTGCTCAGTGCTCAGGGTGCTGGGTGCTCAGTACTCAGGGTGCTGGGTGTTCAGTGCTCGGGGTGCTCGGTGCTCAGTACTCGGGGTGCTGGGTGCTCAGTACTCGGGGTGCTGGGTGCTCAGTGCTCAGGGTGCTGGGTGCTCAGTGCTCGGGGTGCTGGGTGCTCAGTGCTGAGGGTGGTGCTGGGTGCTCAGTACTCAGGGTGCTGGGTGCTCAGTGCTCAGGGTGCTGGGTGCTCAGTACTAAGGGTGCTGGGTGCTCAGTACTCAGGGTGCTGGGTGCTCAGTACTCAGGGTGCTGGGTGCTCAGTGCTCAGGGTGCTGGGTACTCAGTACTCAGGGTGCTGGGTGCTCAGTACTCACTGTGCTGGGTGCTCAGTGCTCAGGGTGCTGGGTGCTCAGTGCTCAGGGTGCTGGGTGCTCAGTACTCACTGTGCTGGGTGCTCAGTGCTCAGGGTGCTGGGTGCTCAGTGCTCAGGGTGCTGGGTGCTCAGTACTCAGGGTGCTGGGTGCTCAGTGCTCAGGGTGATCGGTGCTCAGTACTCAGGATGCTCAGTACTCAGGGTGCTGGGTGCTCAGTGCTCGGGGTGCTGGGTGCTCAGTACTCGGGGTGCTGGATGCTCTGTACTCAGGGTGCTGGGTGCTCAGTGCTCGGGGTACTGGGTGCTCAGTGCTCAGGGTGATCGGTGCTCAGTACTCAGGGTGCTGGGTGCTCAGTGCTCAGGGTGCTGGGTGCTCTGTCCTCAGGGTGCTCAGTGCTCAGGGTGCTGGGTGCTCAGTGCTCGGGGTGCTCGGTGCTCAGTACTCAGGGTGCTGAGTGCTTAGTACTCAGGGTGCTGGGTGCTCAGTACTCATGGTGCTGGGTGCTCAGTACTCAGGGGGCTGGGTGCTCAGTGCTCAGGGTGCTGGGTGCTCAGTGCTCAGGGTGCTAGGTGCTCAGTGCTCGGGGTGCTGGGTGCTCAGTGCTCGGGGTGCTGGGTGCTCAGTGCTCAGGGTGTTGGGTGCTCAGTGCTCGGAGTACTGGGTGCTCAGTGCTCGGGGCGCTGGGTGCTCAGTGATCGGGGTGCTGGGTGCTCAGTACTCAGGGTGCTCAGTGCTCGGGGAGCTCGGTGCTCAGGACTCAGGGTGCTGGGTGCTCAGTACTCAGTGCTCGGGGTCCTGGGTGCTCCGTGCTCGGGGTGCTGGTCGCTCAGTGCTCTGGGTGTTTAGTGCTCAGTACTCAGGGTGCTGGGTGCTCAGTACTCAGGGTGCTGGGTGCTCATTCTCGGGGTGCTGGGTGCTCAGTGCTCGGGGTGCTGGGTGCTCAGTACTCAGGGTGCTGGGGGCTCAGTACTCAGGGTGCTGGGTGCTCAGTGCTCAGGGTGCTGGGTGCTCAGTGCTCGGGGTGCTGGGTGCTCAGTACTCGGGGTGCTGGGTGCTCAGTGCTCTGGGTGCTGGGTGCTCAGTGCTCGGGGTGCTGGGTGCTCAGTGCTGAGGGTGGTGCTGGGTGCTCAGTACTCAGGGTGCTGGGTGCTCAGTGCTCAGGGTGCTGGGTGCTCAGTACTAAGGGTCCTGGGTGCTCAGTACTCAGGGTGCTCGGTGCTCAGTACTCAGGGTGCTGAGTGCTCAGTGCTAAGGGTGCTGGGTACTCAGTACTCAGGGTGCTGGGTGCTCAGTACTCACTGTGCTGGGTGCTCAGTGCTCAGGGTGCTGGGTGCTCAGTGCTCAGGGTGCTGGGTGCTCAGTACTCAGGGTGCTGGGTGCTCAGTGCTCAGGGTGATCGGTGCTCAGTACTCAGGATGCTCAGTACTCAGGTTGCTGGGTGCTCAGTGCTCGGGGTGCTGGGTGCTCAGTACTCGGGGTGCTGGATGCTCTGTACTCAGGGTGCTGGGTGCTCAGTGCTCGGGGTCCTGGGTGCTCAGTGCTCAGGGTGATCGGTGCTCAGTACTCAGGGTGCTGGGTGCTCAGTGCTCAGGGTGCTGGGTGCTCTGTCCTCAGGGTGCTCAGTGCTCAGGGTGCTGGGTGCTCAGTGCTCGGGGTGCTCGGTGCTCAGTACTCAGGGTGCTGAGTGCTTAGTACTCAGGGTGCTGGGTGCTCAGTACTCATGGTGCTGGGTGCTCAGTACTCAGGGGGCTGGGTGCTCAGTGCTCAGGGTGCTGGGTGCTCAGTGCTCAGGGTGCTAGGTGCTCAGTGCTCGGGGTGCTGGGTGCTCAGTGCTCGGGGTGCTGGGTGCTCAGTGCTCAGTGCTCAGGGTGTTGGGTGCTCAGTGCTCGGAGTACTGGGTGCTCAGTGCTCGGGGCGCTGGGTGCTCAGTGATCGGGGTGCTGGGTGCTCAGTACTCAGGGTGCTCAGTGCTCGGGGAGCTCGGTGCTCAGGACTCAGGGTGCTGGGTGCTCAGTACTCAGTGCTCGGGGTCCTGGGTGCTCCGTGCTCGGGGTGCTGGTCGCTCAGTGCTCTGGGTGTTTAGTGCTCAGTACTCAGGGTGCTGGGTGCTCAGTACTCAGGGTGCTGGGTGCTCATTCTCGGGGTGCTGGGTGCTCAGTGCTCGGGGTGCTGGGTGCTCAGTACTCAGGGTGCTGGGTGCTCAGTACTCAGGGTGCTGGGTGCTCAGTACTCAGGGTGCTCGGTTCTCAGTACTGAGGGTGCTGGGTGCTCATTCTCGGGGTGCTGGGTGCTCAGTGCTCGGGGTGCTGGGTGCTCAGTACTCAGGGTGCTGGTGGCTCAGTACTCAGGGTGCTGGGTGTTCAGTACTCAGGGTGATCTGTTCTCAGTACTCAGGTTGCAGGGTGCTCAGTGCTCGGGGTGCTGGGTGCTCAGTACTCGGGGTGCTCAGTGCTCAGTGCTCAGGGTGCTGGGTGCTCAGTACTCAGGGTGCTGGGTGTTCAGTGCTCGGGGTGCTCGGTGCTCAGTACTCGGGGTGCTGGGTGCTCAGTACTCGGGGTGCTGGGTGCTCAGTGCTCAGGGTGCTGGGTGCTCAGTGCTCGGGGTGCTGGGTGCTCAGTGCTGAGGGTGGTGCTGGGTGCTCAGTACTCAGGGTGCTGGGTGCTCAGTACTCAGGGTGCTCCGTGCTCAGTGATCGGGGTGCTGGGTGCTCAGTACTCAGGGTGCTCAGTGCTCGGGGAGCTCTGTGCTCAGTACTCAGGGTGCTGGGTGCTCAGTACTCAGTGCTCGGGGTCCTGGGTGCTCCGTGCTCGGGGTGCTGGGTGCTCAGTGCTCTGGGTGCTTAGTGCTCAGTACTCAGGGTGCTGGGTGCTCAGTACTCAGGGTGCTCGGTTCTCAGTATTCAGGGTGCTGGGTGCTCATTCTCGGGGTGCTGGGTGCTCAGTGCTCGGGGTGCTGGGTGCTCAGTACTCAGGGTGCTGGGGGCTCAGTACTCAGGGTGCTGGGTGCTCACTACTCAGGGTGCTCGGTTCTCAGTATTCAGGGTGCTGGGTGCTCAGTGCTCAGGGTGCTGGGTGCTCAGTGCTCGGGGTGCTGGGTGCTCAGTGCTGAGGGTGGTGCTGGGTGCTCAGTACTCAGGGTGCTGGGTGCTCAGTGCTCAGGGTGCTGGGTGCTCAGTACTAAGGGTGCTGGGTGCTCAGTACTCAGGGTGCTCGGTGCTCAGTACTCAGGGTGCTGGGTGCTCAGTGCTCAGGGTGCTGGGTACTCAGTACTCAGGGTGCTGGGTACTCAGTACTCAGGGTGCTGTTTGCTCAGTGCTCAGGGTGCTTGGTGCTCAGTGCTCAGGGTGCTGGGTGCTCAGTACTCAGGGTGCTGGGTGCTCAGTGCTCAGGGTGATCGGTGCTCCGTACTCAGGGTGCTCAGTACTCAGGGTGCTGGCTGCTCAGTGCTCGCTGTGCTGGGTGCTCAGTACTCGGGGAGCTGGGTGCTCTGTACTCAGGGTGCTGGGTGCTCAGTGCTCGGGGTCCTGGGTGCTCAGTGCTCAGGGTGCTCAGTGCTCAGGGTGCTGGGTGCTCAGTGCTCGGGGTGCTCGGTGCTCAGTACTCAGGGTGCTGAGTGCTCAGTGCTCAGGGTGCTGGGTGCTCAGTGCTCAGGGTGCTGGGTGCTCAGTGCTCGGGGTGCTGGGTGCTCAGTGCTCGGGGTGCTGGGTGCTCAGTGCTCAGTGCTCAGTTTGTTGGGTGCTCAGTGCTCAGTGCTCAGGGTGCTGGGTGCTCAGTACTCAGGGTCCTGGGTGCTCAGTACTCAGGGTGCTGGGTGCTCAGTGCTCAGGGTGCTGGGTGCTCAGGACTCTGGGTGTTGGGTGCTCAGTACTCAGGGTGCTGGGTGCTCAGTGCTCGGGGTGCTGGGTGCTCAGTGCTCCGGGTGCTGGGTGCTCAGTGCTCAGGGTGCTGGGTGCTCAGTATTCAGGGTGCTGGGTGCTCAGTGCTCGGGGTGCTCGGTGCTCAGTACTCAAGGTGCTGGGTGCTCAGTGCTCAGGGTGCTGGGTGCTCAGTCCTCGGGGTGCTCCGTGCTCAGTGCTCAGAGTGTTGGGTGCTCAGTACTCAGGGTGCTCGGTGCTCAGTACTCAGGGTTCTCAGTGCTCAGGGTGCTGGGTGCTCAGTACTCAGGGTGCTCAGTGCTCAGTACTCAGGGTGCTGGGTGCTCAGTGCTCAGTGTGCTCAGTGCTCAGTGCTCGGGGTGCTGGGTGCTCAGTGCTCGGGGCGCTGGGTGCTCAGTGCTCGAGGTGCTGGATGCTCAGTACTCAGGGTGCTGTGTGCTCAGTGCTCAGTACTCAGCGTGCTGGGTGCTCAGTGCTCAGAGTGTTGGGTGCTCAGTGCTCAGGGTGCTCTGTGCTCAGTACTCAGGGTGCTGGTTTCTCAGTGCTCGGGGTGCTGCGTGCTCAGTGCTCAGGGTGCTTGGTGCTCTGTGCTCAGGGTGCTGGGTGCTCAGTACTCAGGGTGCTGGGTGCTCAGTGCTCGGGGTGCTCGGTGCTCAGAACTCAAGGTGCTGGGTGCTCAGTGCTCAGGGTGCCGGGTGCTCAGTCCTCGGGGTGCTCCGTGCTCAGTGATCAGGGTGCTGGGTGCTCAGTACTCAGGGTGCTCGGGGCTCAGTACTCAGGGTTCTCAGTGCTCATTACTCAGGGTGCTGGGTGCTAAGTGCTCAGGGTGCTGGGTGCTCAGTACTCAGGATGCTCAGTGCTCAGTACTCGGAGTGCTTGGTGCTCAGTACTCAGGGTGCTCAGTGCTCAGTACTCGGGGTGCTGTTTGCTCAGTGCTCAGGGTGCTCAGTGCTCAGTGCTCGGGGTGCTGGGTGCTCAGTGCTCGGGGCGCTGGGTGCTCAGTGCTCGGGGTGCTGGGTGCTCAGTACTCGGGGTGCTGGGTGCTCAGTACTTAGGGTGCTCAGTGCTCAGTACTCAGTGCTCAGGGTGCTCAGTGCTCAGTGCTCGGGGTGCTGGGTGCTCAGTGCTCGGGGCACTGGGTGCTCAGTGCTCGGGGTGCTGGGTGCTCAGTACTCGGGGTGCTGGGTGCTCAGTACTCTGGGTGTTGGGTGCTCAGTACTCAGGGTGCTGGGTGCTACGTGCTCGGGGTGCTGGGTGCTCAGTACTCAGGGTGCTGGGTGCTCAGTACACAGGGTGCTGGGTGCTTAGTGCTCGAGGTGCTCGGTGCTCAGTACTCAAGGTGCTGGGTGCTCAGTTCTCAGGGTGCTGCGTGCTCAGTCCTCGGGGTGCTCCATGCTCAGGGTGCTGGGTGCTCAGTGCTCAGGGTGCTGGGTGCTCAGTGCTCGGGGTGCTGGGTGCTGAGTGCTCAGGGTGCTGGGTGCTCAGTGCTCGGGGTGCTCGGTGCTCAGTGCTCAGGGTCCTGGGTGCTCAGTACTCAGGGTGCTGGGTGCATAGTACTCAGGGTGCTCAGTGCTCAGTACACAGGGTGCTGGGTGCTCAGTGCTCGGGGTGCTGGGTGCTCAGTGCTCAGTACTCAGGGTGCTGGGTGCTCAGTGCTCGGGGTGCTGGTTGCTCAGTACTCAGCGTGCTGGGTGCTCAGTACTCAGGGTGCTGGGTGCTCAGTGCTCAGGGTGCTGGGTGCTCAGTGCTCAGGGTGCTGGGTGCTCAGTGATCGGGGTGCTGGGTGCTCAGTACTCAGAGTGCTCATTGCTCGGGGAGCTCGGTGCTCAGTACTCAGGGTGCAGGGTGCTCAGTACTCAGTGCTCGGGGTCCTGGGTGCTCCGTGCTCGGGGTGCTGGGCGCTCAGTGCTCGGGGTGCTTAGTGCTCAGTACTCAGGGTGCTGGGTGCTCAGTACTCAGGGTGCTGGGTGCTCATTCTCGGGGTGCTGGGTGCTCAGTGCTCGTGGTGCTGGGTGCTCAGTACTCAGGGTGCTCGGTTCTCAGTACTCAGGGTGCTGGGTGCACATTATCGGGGTGCTGGGTGCTCAGTGCTCGGGGTGCTGGGTGCTCAGTACTCAGGGTGCTGGGGGCTCAGTACTCAGGGTGCTGGGTGCTCACTACTCAGGGTGCTCGGTTCTCAGTACTCAGGGTGCTGGGTGCACATTATCGGGGTGCTGGGTGCTCAGTGCTCGGGGTGCTGGGTGCTCAGTACTCAGGGTGCTGGGGGCTCAGTACTCAGGGTGCTGGGTGCTCAGTACTCAGGGTGATCTGTTCTCAGTAATCAGGTTGCAAGGTGCTCAGTGCTCGGGGTGCTGGGTGCTCAGTACCAGGGGTGCTCAGTGATCAGTACTCAGGGTGCTGGGTGCTCAGTACTCAGGGTGCTGGGTGTTCAGTGCTCGGGGTGCTCGGTGCTCAGTACTCGGGGTGCTGGGTGCTCAGTACTCGGGGTGCTGGGTGCTCAGTGCTCAGGGTGCTGGGTGCTCAGTGCTCGGGGTCCTGGGTGCTCAGTGCCCAGGGTGATAGGTGCTCAGTACTCAGGGTGCTGGGTGCTCAGTGCTCAGGGTGCTGGGTGCGCAGTCCTCAGGGTGCTCAGTGCTCAGGGTGCTGGGTGCTCAGTGCTCGGGGTGCTCGGTGTTCAGTACTCAGGGTGCTGAGTGCTCAGTACTCAGGGTGCTGGGTGCTCAGTACTCATGGTGCTGGGTGCTCAGTACTCAGGGGGCTGGGTGCTCAGTGCTCAGGGTGCTGGGTGCTCAGTGCTCAGGGTGCTGGGTGCTCAGTGCTCGGGGTGCTGGGTGCTCAGTGCTCGGGGTGCTGGGTGCTCAGTGCTCAGTGCTCAGGGTGTTGGGTGCTCAGTGCTCAGTGCTCAGGGTGCTGGGTGCTCAGTACTCAGGGTGCTGGGTGCTCAGTACTCAGGGTGCTGGGTGCTCAGTGCTCAGGGTGCTGGGTGCTCAGTACTCTGGTTGTTGGGTGCTCAGTACTCAGGGTGCTGGGTGCTCAGTGCTCAGGGTGCTGGGTGATCAGTGCTCAGGGTGCTGGGTGCTCAGTGATCGGGGTGCTGGGTGCTCAGTACTCAGGGTGCTCAGTGCTCGGGGAGCTCGGTGCTCAGTACTCAGGGTGCTGGGTGCTCAGTACTCAGTGCTCGGGGTGCTGGGTGCTCAGTGCTCTGGGTGCTTAGTGCTCAGTACTCAGGGTGCTGGGTGCTCAGTACTCAGGGTGCTGGGTGCTCATTCTCCGGGTGCTGGGTGCTCAGTGCTCGGTTTGCTGGGTGCTCAGTACTCAGGGTGCTGGGGGCTCAGTACTCAGGGTGCTGGGTGCTCAGTACTCAGGGTGCTCGGATCTCAGTATTCAGGGTGCTGGGTGCTCATTCTCGGGGTGCTGGGTGCTCAGTGCTCGGGGTGCTGGGTGCTCAGTACTCAGGGTGCTGGGGGCTCAGTACTCAGGGTGCTGGGTGCTCAGTACTCAGGGTGATCTCTTCTCAGTATTCAGGTTGCTGGGTGCTCAGTGCTCGGGGTGATGGGTGCTCAGTACTCGGGGTGCTCAGTGCTCAGTACTCAGGGTGCTGGGTGCTCAGTACTCAGGGTGCTGGGTGCTCAGTACTCGGGGTGCTGGGTGCTCCTTGCTCGGGGTGCTGGGTGCTCAGTGCTGAGGGTGGTGCTGGGTGCTCAGTACTCAGGGTGCTGGGTGCTCAGTGCTCAGGGTGCTGGGTGCTCAGTACTAAGCGTCCTGTGTGCTCAGTATTCAGGGTGCTCGGTGCTCAGTACTCAGGGTGCTGGGTGCTCAGTGCTCAGGGTGCTGGGTACTCAGTACTCAGGGGGCTGGGTGCTCAGTACTCAGGGTGCTGGGTGCTCAGTGCTCAGGGTGCTTGGTGCTCACTGCTCAGGGTGCTGGGTGCTCAGTACTCAGCGTGCTGGGTGCTCAGTGCTCAGGGTGATCGGTGCTCAGTACTCAGGGTGCTCAGTACTCAGGGTGCTGGCTGCTCAGTGCTCGGGGTGCTGGGTGCTCAGTACTCGGGGTGCTGGGTGCTCTGTACTCAGGGTGCTGGGTGCTCAATGCTCGGGGTCCTGGGTGCTCAGTGCTCAGGGTGATCGGTGCTCAGTACTCAGGGTGCTGGGTGCTCAGTGCTCAGGGTGCTGGGTATTCAGTCCTCAGGGTGCTCAGTGCTCAGGGTGCTGGGTGCTCAGTGCTCGGGGTGCTCGGTGCTCAGTACTCAGGGTGCTTAGTGCTCAGTACTCAGGGTGCTGGGTGCTCAGTACTCGTGGTGCTGGGTGCTCAGTACTCAGGGTGCTGGGTGCTCAGTGCTCAGGGTGCTGGGTGCTCAGTGCTCGGGGTGCTGGGTGCTCAGTGCTCAGTGATCTGGGTGTTGGGTGCTCAGTGCTCAGTGCTCAGGGTGCTGGGTGCTCAGTACTCAGGGTGCTGGGTGCTCAGTACACAGGGTGCTGGGTGCTCAGTGCTCAGGGTGCTGGGTGCTCAGGACTCTGGGTGTTGGGTGCTCAGTACTCAGGGTGCTGGGTGCTCAGTGCTCGGGGTGCTGGGTGCTCAGTGCTCGGGGTGCTGGGTGATCAGTGCTCAGGGTGCTGGGTGCTCAGTATTCAGCGTGCTGGGTGCTCAGTTCTCGGGGTGCTCGGTGCTCAGTACTCAAGGTGCTGGGTGCTCAGTGCTCAGGGTGCTGGGTGCCCAGTCCTCGGGGTGCTCCGTTCTCAGTGCTCAGGGTGCTGGGTGCTCAGTACTCAGGGTGCTCAGTGCTCAGTACTCAGGGTGCTGGGTGCTCAGTACTCAGGGTGCTGGGTGCTCAGTGCTCGGGGTGATGGGTGCTCAGTGCTCGGGGTGCTGGGTGCTCAGTGCTGAGGGTGGTGCTGGGTGCTCAGTACTCAGGGTGCCGGGTGCTCAGTGCTCAGGGTGCTGGGTGCTCAGTACTAAGGGTCCTGGGTGCTCAGTATTCAGGGTGCTCGGTGCTCAGTACTCAGGGTGCTGGGTGCTCAGTGTTCAGGGTGCTGGGTACTCAGTACTCAGGGTGCTGGGTGCTCAGTACTCAGGGTGCTGGGTGCTCAGTGCTCAGGGTGCTGGGTGCTCAGTGCTCGGGGTCCTGGGTGCTCAGTGCTCAGGGTGCTGGGTGCTCAGTACTCAGGGTGCTGGGTGCTCAGTGCTCAGGGTGCTGGGTACTCAGTCCTCAGGGTGCTCAGTGCTCAGGGTGCTGGGTGCTCAGTGCTCGGGGTGCTCGGTGCTCAGTACTCAGGGTGCTGAGTGCTCAGTACTCAGGGTGCTGGGTGCTCAGTGCTCAGTGCTCAGGGTGTTGGGTGCTCAGTGCTCAGTGCTCAGGGTGCTGGGTGCTCAGTACTCAGGGTGCTGGGTGCTCAGTACTCAGGGTGCTGGGTGCTCAGTGCTCAGGGTGCTGGGTGCTCAGGACTCTGGGTGTTGGGTGCTCAGTACTCAGGGTGCTGGGTGCTCAGTGCTCGGGGTGCTGGGTGCTCAGTGCTCGGGGTGCTTGGTGCTCAGTGCTCAGGGTGCTGGGTGCTCAGTATTCAGCGTGCTGGGTGCTCAGTTCTCGGGGTGCTCGGTGCTCAGTACTCAAGGTGCTGGGTGCTCAGTGCTCAGGGTGCTGGGTGCTCAGTCCTCGGGGTGCTACGTGCTCAGTGCTCAGGGTGCTGGGTGCTCAGTAGTCAGGGTGCTCGGTGCTCAGTACTCAGGGTTCTCAGTGCTCAGGGTGCTGGGTGCTCAGTACTCAGGGTGCTCAGTGCTCAGTACTCGGGGTGCTGGGTGCTCAGTACTCAGGGTGCTCAGTGCTCAGTACTCGGGGTGCTGGGTGCTCAGTGCTCAGTGTGCTCAGTGCTCAGTGCTCGGGGTGCTGGGTGCTCAGTGCTCGGGGCGCTGGGTGCTCAGTGCTCGAGGTTCTGGTTGCTCAGTACTCAGGGTGCTGTGTGCTCAGTGCTCAGTACTCAGCGTGCTGGGTGCTCAGTGCTCAGAGTGTTGGGTGCTCAGTACTCAGGGTGCTGGGTGCTCAGTGCTCAGTGCTCAGGGTGCTCAGTGCTCAGGGTGCTCAGTGCTCAGGGTGCTGGGTGCTCAGGGTGCTGGGTGCTCAGTGCTCGGGGTGCTGGGTGCTCAGTGCTCAGTGCTCAGGGTGCTGGGTGCTCAGTGCTCAGTGCTCAGGGTGCTGGGTGTTCAGTACTCAGGGTGCTCGGTGCTCAGTGCTCAGGGTGCTGGGTGCTCAGTACTCAGGGTTCTGGGTGCTCAGTGCTCGGGGTGCTGGGTGCTCAGTGCTCAGGGTGATCAGTGCTCAGTACTAAGGGTGCTGGGTGCTCAGTGCTCAGGGTGCTGGGTGCTCAGTCCTCAGGGTGCTCAGTATTCAGGGTGCTCGGTGCTCAGTGCTCAGTACTCAGGGTGCTCAGTACTCAGGGTGCTGGGTGCTCAGTGCTCGGGGTGATGGGTGCTCAGTACTCAGGGTGCTGGGTGCTCAGTACTCGCGGTGCTGGGTGCTCAGTACTCAGGGTGCTGGGTGCTCAGTGCTCGGGGTGCTGGGTGCTCAGTGCTCAGGGTGATCGGTGCTCAGTGCTCAGGGTGCTGGGTGTTCAGTCCTCCGGGTGCTCAGTGCTCAGGGTGCTGGGTGCTCAGTGCTCGGGGTCCTCGGTGCTCAGTACTCAGGGTGCTGATTGCTCAGTACTCAGGGTGCTGGGTGCTCAGTACTCATGGTGCTGGGTGCTCAGTACTCAGGGTGCTGGGTGCTCAGTGCTCAGGGTGCTGGGTGCTCAGTGCGCGGGGTGCTGGGTGCTCAGTGCTCAGTGCTCAGGGTGTTGGGTGCTCAGTGCTCAGTGCTCAGGGTGCTGGGTGTTCAGTACTCAGGGTGCTGGGTGCTCAGTACTCAGGGTGCTGGGTGATCAGTGCTCAGGGTGCTGGGTGCTCAGGACTCTGGGTGTTGGGTGCTCAGTACTCAGGGTGCTGGGTGCTCAGTGCTCGGGGTGCTGGGTGCTCAGTGCTCGGGGTGCTGGGTGCTCAGTGCTCAGGGTGCTGGGTGCTCAGTATTCAGGGTGCTGAGTGCTCAGTACTCAGGGTGCTGGGTGCTCAGTGCTCAGTGCTCAGGGTGTTGGGTGCTCAGTGCTCAGTGCTCAGGGTGCTGGGTGCTCAGTACTCAGGGTGCTGGGTGCTCAGTACTCAGGGTGCTGGGTGCTCAGTGCTCAGGGTGCTGGGTGCTCAGGACTCTGGGTGTTGGGTACTCAGTACTCAGGGTGCTGGGTGCTCAGTGCTCGGGGTGCTGGGTGCTCAGTGCTCGGGGTGCTTGGTGCTCAGTGCTCAGGGTGCTGGGTGCTCAGTATTCAGCGTGCTGGGTGCTCAGTTCTCGGGGTGCTCGGTGCTCAGTACTCAAGGTGCTGGGTGCTCAGTGCTCAGGGTGCTGGGTGCTCAGTCCTCGGGGTGCTACGTGCTCAGTGCTCAGGGTGCTGGGTGCTCAGTAGTCAGGGTGCTCGGTGCTCAGTACTCAGGGTTCTCAGTGCTCAGGGTGCTGGGTGCTCAGTACTCAGGGTGCTCAGTGCTCAGTACTCGGGGTGCTGGGTGCTCAGTACTCAGGGTGCTCAGTGCTCAGTACTCGGGGTGCTGGGTGCTCAGTGCTCAGTGTGCTCAGTGCTCAGTGCTCGGGGTGCTGGGTGCTCAGTGCTCGGGGCGCTGGGTGCTCAGTGCTCGAGGTTCTGGTTGCTCAGTACTCAGGGTGCTGTGCGCTCAGTGCTCAGTACTCAGCGTGCTGGGTGCTCAGTGCTCAGAGTGTTGGGTGCTCAGTACTCAGGGTGCTGGGTGCTCAGTGCTCAGTGCTCAGGGTGCTCAGTGCTCAGGGTGCTCAGTGCTCAGGGTGCTGGGTGCTCAGGGTGCTGGGTGCTCAGTGCTCGGGGTGCTGGGTGCTCAGTGCTCAGTGCTCAGGGTGCTGGGTGCTCAGTGCTCAGTGCTCAGGGTGCTGGGTGTTCAGTACTCAGGGTGCTCGGTGCTCAGTGCTCAGGGTGCTGGGTGCTCAGTACTCAGGGTTCTGGGTGCTCAGTGCTCGGGGTGCTGGGTGCTCAGTGCTCAGGGTGATCAGTGCTCAGTACTAAGGGTGCTGGGTGCTCAGTGCTCAGGGTGCTGGGTGCTCAGTCCTCAGGGTGCTCAGTATTCAGGGTGCTCGGTGCTCAGTGCTCAGTACTCAGGGTGCTCAGTACTCAGGGTGCTGGGTGCTCAGTGCTCGGGGTGATGGGTGCTCAGTACTCAGGGTGCTGGGTGCTCAGTACTCGCGGTGCTGGGTGCTCAGTACTCAGGGTGCTGGGTGCTCAGTGCTCGGGGTGCTGGGTGCTCAGTGCTCAGGGTGATCGGTGCTCAGTGCTCAGGGTGCTGGGTGTTCAGTCCTCCGGGTGCTCAGTGCTCAGGGTGCTGGGTGCTCAGTGCTCGGGGTCCTCGGTGCTCAGTACTCAGGGTGCTGATTGCTCAGTACTCAGGGTGCTGGGTGCTCAGTACTCATGGTGCTGGGTGCTCAGTACTCAGGGTGCTGGGTGCTCAGTGCTCAGGGTGCTGGGTGCTCAGTGCGCGGGGTGCTGGGTGCTCAGTGCTCAGTGCTCAGGGTGTTGGGTGCTCAGTGCTCAGTGCTCAGGGTGCTGGGTGCTCAGTACTCAGGGTGCTGGGTGCTCAGTACTCAGGGTGCTGGGTGATCAGTGCTCAGGGTGCTGGGTGCTCAGGACTCTGGGTGTTGGGTGCTCAGTACTCAGGGTGCTGGGTGCTCAGTGCTCGGGGTGCTGGGTGCTCAGTGCTCGGGGTGCTGGGTGCTCAGTGCTCAGGGTGCTGGGTGCTCAGTATTCAGCGTGCTGGGTGCTCAGTGCTCGGGGTGCTCGGTGCTCAGTACTCAAGGTGCTGGGTGCTCAGTGCTCAGGGTGCTGGGTGCTCACTCCTCGGGGTGCTCCGTGCTCAGTGCTCGGGGTGCTGGGTGCTCAGTGCTCGGGGTGCTGGGTGCTCAGTGCTCAGGGTGCTGGGTGATCAGTATTCAGCGTGCTGGGTGCTCAGTTCTCGGGGTGCTCGGTGCTCAGTACTCAAGGTGCTGGGTGCTCAGTGCTCAGGGTGCTGGGTGCCCAGTCCTCGGGGTGCTCCGTTCTCAGTGCTCAGGGTGCTGGGTGCTCAGTACTCAGGGTGCTCAGTGCTCAGTACTCAGGGTGCTGGGTGCTCAGTACTCAGGGTGCTGGGTGCTCAGTGCTCGGGGTGCTGGGTGCTCAGTGCTGAGGGTGGTGCTGGGTGCTCAGTACTCAGGGTGCTGGGTGCTCAGTGCTCAGGGTGCTGGGTGCTCAGTACTAAGGTTCCTGGGTACTAAGTATTCAGGGTGCTCGGTGCTCAGTACTCAGGGTGCTGGGTGCTCAGTGCCCAGGGTGCTGGGTACTCAGTACTCAGGGTGCTGGGTGCTCAGTACTCAGGGTGCTGGGTGCTCAGTGCTCAGGGTGCTTGGTGCTCAGTGCTCAGGGTGCTGGGTGCTCAGTACTCAGGGTGCTGGGTGCTCAGTGCTCAGGGTGCTGGGTGCTCAGTGCTCAGGGTCCTGGGTGCTCAGTGCTCAGGGTGCTGGGTGCTCAGTACTCAGGGTGCTGGGTGCTCAGTGCTCAGGGTGCTGGGTACTCAGTCCTCAGGGTGCTCAGTGCTCAGGGTGCTGGGTGCTCAGTGCTCGGGGTGCTCGGTGCTCAGTACTCAGGGTGCTGAGTGCTCAGTACTCAGGGTGCTGGGTGCTCAGTACTCATGGTGCTGGGTGCTCAGTACTCAGGGTGCTGGGTGCTCAGTGCTCAGGGTGCTGGGTGCTCAGTGCGCGGGGTGCTGGGTGCTCAGTGCTCGGGGTGCTGGGTGCTCAGTGCTCAGGGTGTCCTGTGCTCAGTGCTCAGTGCTCAGGGTGCTGGGTGCTCAGTACTCAGGGTGCTGGGTGCTCAGTACTCAGGGTGCTGGGTGCTCAGTGCTCAGGGTGCTGGGTGCTCAGGACTCTGGGTGTTGGGTGCTCAGTACTCAGGGTGCTGGGTACTCAGTGCTCGGGGTGCTGGGTGCTCAGTGCTCGGGGTGCTTGGTGCTCAGTGCTCAGGGTGCTGGGTGCTCAGTATTCCACGTGCTGGGTGATCAGTTCTCGGGGTGCTGGGTGCTCAGTACTCAAGGTGCTGGGTGCTCAGTGCTCAGGGTGCTGGGTGCTCAGTACTCTGGGTGTTGGGTGCTCAGTGCTCAGGGTGCTGGGTGCTCAGTATTCAGGGTGCTCAGTGCTCAGGGTGCTGGGTGCTCAGTACTCAGGGTGCTCAGTGCTCAGTACTCGGGGTGCTGGGTGCTCAGTACTCAGGGTGCTCAGTGCTCAGTACTCGGGGTGCTGGGTGCTCAGTGCTCAGGGTGCTCAGTGCTCAGTGCTCGGGGTGCTGGGTGCTCAGTGCTCGGGGCGGTGGGTGCTCAGTGCTCGAGGTGCTGGTTGCTCAGTACACAGGGTGCTGTGTGCTCAGTGCTCAGTACTCAGCGTGCTATGTGCTCAGTGCTCAGAGTGTTGGGTGCTCAGTACTCAGGGTGCTGGGTGCTCAGTGCTCAGTGCTCAGGGTGCTCAGTTCTCAGGGTGCTCAGTGCTCAGGGTGCTGGGTGCTCAGGGTGCTGGCTGCTCAGTGCTCGGGGTGCTGGGTGCTCAGTGCTCAGTGCTCAGGGTACTGGGTGCTCAGTGCTCAGTGCTCAGTGCTCAGGGTGCTGGGTGTTCAGTACTCAGGGTGCTCGGTGCTCAGTGCTCAGGGTGCTGGGTGCTCAGTACTCAGGGTTCTGGGTGCTCAGTGCTCGGGGTGCTGGGTGCTCAGTCCTCAGGGTGATCAGTGCTCAGTACTAAGGGTGCTGGGTGCTCAGTGCTCAGGGTGATGGGTGCTCAGTCCTCAGGGTGCTCAGTACTCAGGGTGCTCGATGCTCAGTGCTCAGTACTCAGGGTGCTCAGTACTCTGGGTGCTGGGTGCTCAGTGCTCGGGGTTCTGGGTGCTCAGTACTCAGGGTGCTGGGTGCTCAGTACTCGGGGTGCTGGGTGCTCAGTACTCAGTTTGCTGGGTGCTCAGTGCTCGGGGTGCTGGGTGCTCAGTGCTCTGGGTGATCGGTGCTCAGTGCTCAGGGTGCTGGGTGCTCAGTCCTCCGGGTGCTCAGTGCTCAGGGTGCTGGGTGCTCAGTACTCAGGGTGCTGGGTGCTCAGTACTCGCGGTACTGGGTGCTCAGTGCGCGGGGTGCTGGGTGCTCAGTGCTCGGGGTGCTGGGTGCTCAGTGCTCAGTGTGATCGGTGCTCCGTACTCAGGGTGCTCAGTACTCAGGGTGCTGGCTGCTCAGTGCTCGCTGTGCTGGGTGCTCAGTACTCGGGGAGCTGGGTGCTCTGTACTCAGGGTGCTGGGTGCTCAGTGCTCGGGGTCCTGGGTGCTCAGTGCTCATGGTGCTCAGTGCTCAGGGTGCTGGGTGCTCAGTGCTCGGGGTGCTCGGTGCTCAGTACTCAGGGTGCTGAGTGCTCAGTGCTCAGGGTGCTGGGTGCTCAGTGCTCAGGGTGCTGGGTGCTCAGTGCTCGGGGTGCTGGGTGCTCAGTGCTCGGGGTGCTGGCTGCTCAGTGCTCAGTGCTCAGTTTGTTCGGTGCTCAGTGCTCAGTGCTCAGGGTGCTGGGTGCTCAGTACTCAGGGTCCTGGGAGCTCAGTACTCAGGGTGCTGGGTGCTCAGTGCTCAGGGTGCTGGGTGCTCAGGACTCTGGGTGTTGGGTGCTCAGTACTCAGGGTGCTGGGTGCTCAGTGCTCGGGGTGCTGGGTGCTCAGTGCTCTGGGTGCTGGGTGCTCAGTGCTCAGGGTGCTGGGTGCTCAGTATTCAGGGTGCTGGGTGCTCAATGCTCGGGGTGCTCGGTGCTCAGTACTCAAGGTGCTGAGTAATCAGTGCTCAGGGTGCTGGGTGCTCAGTCCTCGGGGTGCTCCGTGCTCAGTGCTCAGAGTGTTGGGTGCTCAGTACTCAGGGTGCTCGGTGCTCAGTACTCAGGGTTCTCAGTGCTCAGGGTGCTGGGTGCTCAGTACTCAGGGTGCTCAGTGCTCAGTACTCAGGGTGCTGGGTGCTCAGTGCTGAGTGTGCTCAGTGCTCAGTGCTCGGGGTGCTGGGTGCTCAGTGCTCGGGGCGCTGGGTGCTCAGTGCTCGAGGTGCTGGATGCTCAGTACTCAGGGTGCTGTGTGCTCAGTGCTCAGTACTCAGCGTGCTGGGTGCTCAGTGCTCAGAGTGTTGGGTGCTCAGTGCTCAGGGTGCTCTGTGCTCAGTACTCAGGGTGCTGGTTTCTCAGTGCTCGGGGTGCTGCGTGCTCAGTGCTCAGGGTGCTTGGTGCTCTGTGCTCAGGGTGCTGGGTGCTCAGTACTCAGGGTGCTGGGTGCTCAGTGCTCGGGGTGCTCGGTGCTCAGAACTCAAGGTGCTGGGTGCTCAGTGCTCAGGGTGCCGGGTGCTCAGTCCTCGGGGTGCTCCGTGCTCAGTGATCAGGGTGCTGGGTGCTCAGTACTCAGGGTGCTCGGGGCTCAGTACTCAGGGTTCTCAGTGCTCATTACTCAGGGTGCTGGGTGCTAAGTGCTCAGGGTGCTGGGTGCTCAGTACTCAGGATGCTCAGGGCTCAGTACTCGGAGTGCTTGGTGCTCAGTACTCAGGGTGCTCAGTGCTCAGTACTCGGGGTGCTGTTTGCTCAGTGCTCAGGGTGCTCAGTGCTCAGTGCTCGGGGTGCTGGGTGCTCAGTGCTCGGGGCGCTGGGTGCTCAGTGCTCGGGGTGCTGGGTGCTCAGTACTCGGGGTGCTGGGTGCTCAGTACTCAGGGTGCTCAGTGCTCAGTACTCAGTGCTCAGGGTGCTCAGTGCTCAGTGCTCGGGGTGCTGGGTGCTCAGTGCTCGGGGCGCTGGGTGCTCAGTGCTCGGGGTGCTGGGTGCTCAGTACTCGGGGTGCTGGGTGCTCAGTACTCTGGGTGTTGGGTGCTCAGTACTCAGGGTGCTGGGTGCTACGTGCTCGGGGTGCTGGGTGCTCAGTACTCAGGGTGCTGGGTGCTCAGTACTCAGGGTGCTGGGTGCTTAGTGCTCGAGGTGCTCGGTGCTCAGTACTCAAGGTGCTGGGTGCTCAGTTCTCAGGGTGCTGCGTGCTCAGTCCTCGGGGTGCTCCATGCTCAGGGTGCTGGGTGCTCAGTGCTCAGGGTGCTGGGTGCTCAGTGCTCGGGGTGCTGGGTGCTGAGTGCTCAGGGTGCTGGGTGCTCAGTGCTCGGGGTGCTCGGTGCTCAGTGCTCAGGGTCCTGGGTGCTCAGTACTCAGGGTGCTGGGTGCATAGTACTCAGGGTGCTCAGTGCTCAGTACACAGGGTGCTGGGTGCTCAGTGCTCGGGGTGCTGGGTGCTCAGTGCTCAGTACTCAGGGTGCTGGGTGCTCAGTGCTCGGGGTGCTGGTTGCTCAGTACTCAGCGTGCTGGGTGCTCAGTACTCAGGGTGCTGGGTGCTCAGTGCTCAGGGTGCTGGGTGCTCAGTGCTCAGGGTGCTCAGTGCTCGGGGAGCTCGGTGCTCAGTACTCAGGGTGCAGGGTGCTCAGTACTCAGTGCTCGGGGTCCTGGGTGCTCAGTGCTCGGGCTGCTGGGCGCTCAGTGCTCGGGGTGCTTAGTGCTCAGTACTCAGGGTGCTGGGTGCTCAGTACTCAGGGTGCTGGGTGCTCATTCTCGGGGTGCTGGGTGCTCAGTGCTCGTGGTGCTGGGTGCTCAGTACTCAGGGTGCTCGGTTCTCAGTACTCAGGGTGCTGGGTGCACATTATCGGGGTGCTGGGTGCTCAGTGCTCGGGGTGCTGGGTGCTCAGTACTCAGGGTGCTGGGGGCTCAGTACTCAGGGTGCTGGGTGCTCACTACTCAGGGTGCTCGGTTCTCAGTACTCAGGGTGCTGGGTGCACATTATCGGGGTGCTGGGTGCTCAGTGCTCGGGGTGCTGGGTGCTCAGTACTCAGGGTGCTGGGGGCTCAGTACTCAGGGTGCTGGGTGCTCAGTACTCAGGGTGATCTGTTCTCAGTAATCAGGTTGCAAGGTGCTCAGTGCTCGGGGTGCTGGGTGCTCAGTACCAGGGGTGCTCAGTGATCAGTACTCAGGGTGCTGGGTGCTCAGTACTCAGGGTGCTGGGTGTTCAGTGCTCGGGGTGCTCGGTGCTCAGTACTCGGGGTGCTGGGTGCTCAGTACTCGGGGTGCTGGGTGCTCAGTGCTCAGGGTGCTGGGTGCTCAGTGCTCGGGGTCCTGGGTGCTCAGTGCCCAGGGTGATAGGTGCTCAGTACTCAGGGTGCTGGGTGCTCAGTGCTCAGGGTGCTGGGTGCGCAGTCCTCAGGGTGCTCAGTGCTCAGGGTGCTGGGTGCTCAGTGCTCGGGGTGCTCGGTGCTCAGTACTCAGGGTGCTGAGTGCTCAGTACTCAGGGTGCTGGGTGCTCAGTACTCATGGTGCTGGGTGCTCAGTACTCAGGGGGCTGGGTGCTCAGTGCTCAGGGTGCTGGGTGCTCAGTGCTCAGGGTGCTGGGTGCTCAGTGCTCGGGGTGTTGGGTGCTCAGTGCTCGGGGTGCTGGGTGCTCAGTGCTCAGTGCTCAGGGTGTTGGGTGCTCAGTGCTCAGTGCTCAGGGTGCTGGGTGCTCAGTACTCAGGGTGCTGGGTGCTCAGTACTCAGGGTGCTGGGTGCTCAGTGCTCAGGGTGCTGGGTGCTCAGTACTCTGGTTGTTGGGTGCTCAGTACTCAGGGTGCTGGGTGCTCAGTGCTCAGGGTGCTGGGTGATCAGTGCTCAGGGTGCTGGGTGCTCAGTGATCGGGGTGCTGGGTGCACAGTACTCAGGGTGCTCAGTGCTCGGGGAGCTCGGTGCTCAGTACTCAGGGTGCTGGGTGCTCAGTACTCAGTGCTCGGGGTGCTGGGTGCTCAGTGCTCTGGGTGCTTAGTGCTCAGTACTCAGGGTGCTGGGTGCTCAGTACTCAGGGTGCTGGGTGCTCATTCTCCGGGTGCTGGGTGCTCAGTGCTCGGGGTGCTGGGTGCTCAGTACTCAGGGTGCTGGGGGCTCAGTACTCAGGGTGCTGGGTGCTCAGTACTCAGGGTGCTCGGATCTCAGTATTCAGGGTGCTGGGTGCTCATTCTCGGGGTGCTGGGTGCTCAGTACTCGGGGTGCTCAGTGCTCAGTACTCAGGGTGCTGGGTGCTCAGTGCTCAGGGTGCTGGGTGCTCAGTACTAAGCGTCCTGTGTGCTCAGTATTCAGGGTGCTCGGTGCTCAGTACTCAGGGTGCTGGGTGCTCAGTGCTCAGGGTGCTGGGCACTCAGTACTCAGGGGGCTGGGTGCTCAGTACTCAGGGTGCTGGGTGCTCAGTGCTCAGGGTGCTTATTGCTCACTGCTCAGGGTGCTGGGTGCTCAGTACTCAGCGTGCTGGGTGCTCAGTGCTCAGGGTGATCGGTGCTCAGTACTCAGGGTGCTCAGTACTCAGGGTGCTGGCTGCTCAGTGCTCGGGGTGCTGGGTGCTCAGTACTCGGGGTGCTGGGTGCTCTGTACTCAGGGTGCTGGGTGCTCAATGCTCGGGGTCCTGGGTGCTCAGTGCTCAGGGTGATCGGTGCTCAGTACTCAGGGTGCTGGGTGCTCAGTGCTCAGGGTGCTGGGTATTCAGTCCTCAGGGTGCTCAGTGCTCAGGGTGCTGGGTGCTCAGTGCTCGGGGTGCTCGGTGCTCAGTACTCAGGGTGCTGAGTGCTCAGTACTCAGGGTGCTGGGTGCTCAGTACTCGTGGTGCTGGGTGCTCAGTACTCAGGGTGCTGGGTGCTCAGTGCTCAGGGTGCTGGGTGCTCAGTGCTCGGGGTGCTGGGTGCTCAGTACTCGTGGTGCTGGGTGCTCAGTACTCAGGGTGCTGGGTGCTCAGTGCTCAGGGTGCTGGGTGCTCAGTGCTCGGGGTGCTGGGTGCTCAGTACTCAGGGTGCTCAGTGCTCAGTACTCGGGGTGCTGGGTGCTCAGTGCTCAGTGTGCTCAGTGCTCAGTGCTCGGGGTGCTGGGTGCTCAGTGCTCGGGGCGCTGGGTGCTCAGTGCTCGAGGTTCTGGTTGCTCAGTACTCAGGGTGCTGTGCGCTCAGTGCTCAGTACTCAGCGTGCTGGGTGCTCAGTGCTCAGAGTGTTGGGTGCTCAGTACTCAGGGTGCTGGGTGCTCAGTGCTCAGTGCTCAGGGTGCTCAGTGCTCAGGGTGCTCAGTGCTCAGGGTGCTGGGTGCTCAGGGTGCTGGGTGCTCAGTGCTCGGGGTGCTGGGTGCTCAGTGCTCAGTGCTCAGGGTGCTGGGTGCTCAGTGCTCAGTGCTCAGGGTGCTGGGTGTTCAGTACTCAGGGTGCTCGGTGCTCAGTGCTCAGGGTGCTGGGTGCTCAGTACTCAGGGTTCTGGGTGCTCAGTGCTCGGGGTGCTGGGTGCTCAGTGCTCAGGGTGATCAGTGCTCAGTACTAAGGGTGCTGGGTGCTCAGTGCTCAGGGTGCTGGGTGCTCAGTCCTCAGGGTGCTCAGTATTCAGGGTGCTCGGTGCTCAGTGCTCAGTACTCAGGGTGCTCAGTACTCAGGGTGCTGGGTGCTCAGTGCTCGGGGTGATGGGTGCTCAGTACTCAGGGTGCTGGGTGCTCAGTACTCGCGGTGCTGGGTGCTCAGTACTCAGGGTGCTGGGTGCTCAGTGCTCGGGGTGCTGGGTGCTCAGTGCTCAGGGTGATCGGTGCTCAGTGCTCAGGGTGCTGGGTGTTCAGTCCTCCGGGTGCTCAGTGCTCAGGGTGCTGGGTGCTCAGTGCTCGGGGTCCTCGGTGCTCAGTACTCAGGGTGCTGATTGCTCAGTACTCAGGGTGCTGGGTGCTCAGTACTCATGGTGCTGGGTGCTCAGTACTCAGGGTGCTGGGTGCTCAGTGCTCAGGGTGCTGGGTGCTCAGTGCGCGGGGTGCTGGGTGCTCAGTGCTCAGTGCTCAGGGTGTTGGGTGCTCAGTGCTCAGTGCTCAGGGTGCTGGGTGCTCAGTACTCAGGGTGCTGGGTGCTCAGTACTCAGGGTGCTGGGTGATCAGTGCTCAGGGTGCTGGGTGCTCAGGACTCTGGGTGTTGGGTGCTCAGTACTCAGGGTGCTGGGTGCTCAGTGCTCGGGGTGCTGGGTGCTCAGTGCTCGGGGTGCTGGGTGCTCAGTGCTCAGGGTGCTGGGTGCTCAGTATTCAGCGTGCTGGGTGCTCAGTGCTCGGGGTGCTCGGTGCTCAGTACTCAAGGTGCTGGGTGCTCAGTGCTCAGGGTGCTGGGTGCTCACTCCTCGGGGTGCTCCGTGCTCAGTGCTCGGGGTGCTGGGTGCTCAGTGCTCGGGGTGCTGGGTGCTCAGTGCTCAGGGTGCTGGGTGATCAGTATTCAGCGTGCTGGGTGCTCAGTTCTCGGGGTGCTCGGTGCTCAGTACTCAAGGTGCTGGGTGCTCAGTGCTCAGGGTGCTGGGTGCCCAGTCCTCGGGGTGCTCCGTTCTCAGTGCTCAGGGTGCTGGGTGCTCAGTACTCAGGGTGCTCAGTGCTCAGTACTCAGGGTGCTGGGTGCTCAGTACTCAGGGTGCTGGGTGCTCAGTGCTCGGGGTGCTGGGTGCTCAGTGCTGAGGGTGGTGCTGGGTGCTCAGTACTCAGGGTGCTGGGTGCTCAGTGCTCAGGGTGCTGGGTGCTCAGTACTAAGGTTCCTGGGTACTAAGTATTCAGGGTGCTCGGTGCTCAGTACTCAGGGTGCTGGGTGCTCAGTGCCCAGGGTGCTGGGTACTCAGTACTCAGGGTGCTGGGTGCTCAGTACTCAGGGTGCTGGGTGCTCAGTGCTCAGGGTGCTTGGTGCTCAGTGCTCAGGGTGCTGGGTGCTCAGTACTCAGGGTGCTGGGTGCTCAGTGCTCAGGGTGCTGGGTGCTCAGTGCTCAGGGTCCTGGGTGCTCAGTGCTCAGGGTGCTGGGTGCTCAGTACTCAGGGTGCTGGGTGCTCAGTGCTCAGGGTGCTGGGTACTCAGTCCTCAGGGTGCTCAGTGCTCAGGGTGCTGGGTGCTCAGTGCTCGGGGTGCTCGGTGCTCAGTACTCAGGGTGCTGAGTGCTCAGTACTCAGGGTGCTGGGTGCTCAGTACTCATGGTGCTGGGTGCTCAGTACTCAGGGTGCTGGGTGCTCAGTGCTCAGGGTGCTGGGTGCTCAGTGCGCGGGGTGCTGGGTGCTCAGTGCTCGGGGTGCTGGGTGCTCAGTGCTCAGGGTGTCCTGTGCTCAGTGCTCAGTGCTCAGGGTGCTGGGTGCTCAGTACTCAGGGTGCTGGGTGCTCAGTACTCAGGGTGCTGGGTGCTCAGTGCTCAGGGTGCTGGGTGCTCAGGACTCTGGGTGTTGGGTGCTCAGTACTCAGGGTGCTGGGTACTCAGTGCTCGGGGTGCTGGGTGCTCAGTGCTCGGGGTGCTTGGTGCTCAGTGCTCAGGGTGCTGGGTGCTCAGTATTCCACGTGCTGGGTGATCAGTTCTCGGGGTGCTGGGTGCTCAGTACTCAAGGTGCTGGGTGCTCAGTGCTCAGGGTGCTGGGTGCTCAGTACTCTGGGTGTTGGGTGCTCAGTGCTCAGGGTGCTGGGTGCTCAGTATTCAGGGTGCTCAGTGCTCAGGGTGCTGGGTGCTCAGTACTCAGGGTGCTCAGTGCTCAGTACTCGGGGTGCTGGGTGCTCAGTACTCAGGGTGCTCAGTGCTCAGTACTCGGGGTGCTGGGTGCTCAGTGCTCAGGGTGCTCAGTGCTCAGTGCTCGGGGTGCTGGGTGCTCAGTGCTCGGGGCGGTGGGTGCTCAGTGCTCGAGGTGCTGGTTGCTCAGTACACAGGGTGCTGTGTGCTCAGTGCTCAGTACTCAGCGTGCTATGTGCTCAGTGCTCAGAGTGTTGGGTGCTCAGTACTCAGGGTGCTGGGTGCTCAGTGCTCAGTGCTCAGGGTGCTCAGTTCTCAGGGTGCTCAGTGCTCAGGGTGCTGGGTGCTCAGGGTGCTGGCTGCTCAGTGCTCGGGGTGCTGGGTGCTCAGTGCTCAGTGCTCAGGGTACTGGGTGCTCAGTGCTCAGTGCTCAGTGCTCAGGGTGCTGGGTGTTCAGTACTCAGGGTGCTCGGTGCTCAGTGCTCAGGGTGCTGGGTGCTCAGTACTCAGGGTTCTGGGTGCTCAGTGCTCGGGGTGCTGGGTGCTCAGTCCTCAGGGTGATCAGTGCTCAGTACTAAGGGTGCTGGGTGCTCAGTGCTCAGGGTGATGGGTGCTCAGTCCTCAGGGTGCTCAGTACTCAGGGTGCTCGATGCTCAGTGCTCAGTACTCAGGGTGCTCAGTACTCTGGGTGCTGGGTGCTCAGTGCTCGGGGTTCTGGGTGCTCAGTACTCAGGGTGCTGGGTGCTCAGTACTCGGGGTGCTGGGTGCTCAGTACTCAGTTTGCTGGGTGCTCAGTGCTCGGGGTGCTGGGTGCTCAGTGCTCTGGGTGATCGGTGCTCAGTGCTCAGGGTGCTGGGTGCTCAGTCCTCCGGGTGCTCAGTGCTCAGGGTGCTGGGTGCTCAGTACTCAGGGTGCTGGGTGCTCAGTACTCGCGGTACTGGGTGCTCAGTGCGCGGGGTGCTGGGTGCTCAGTGCTCGGGGTGCTGGGTGCTCAGTGCTCAGTGTGATCGGTGCTCCGTACTCAGGGTGCTCAGTACTCAGGGTGCTGGCTGCTCAGTGCTCGCTGTGCTGGGTGCTCAGTACTCGGGGAGCTGGGTGCTCTGTACTCAGGGTGCTGGGTGCTCAGTGCTCGGGGTCCTGGGTGCTCAGTGCTCATGGTGCTCAGTGCTCAGGGTGCTGGGTGCTCAGTGCTCGGGGTGCTCGGTGCTCAGTACTCAGGGTGCTGAGTGCTCAGTGCTCAGGGTGCTGGGTGCTCAGTGCTCAGGGTGCTGGGTGCTCAGTGCTCGGGGTGCTGGGTGCTCAGTGCTCGGGGTGCTGGCTGCTCAGTGCTCAGTGCTCAGTTTGTTCGGTGCTCAGTGCTCAGTGCTCAGGGTGCTGGGTGCTCAGTACTCAGGGTCCTGGGAGCTCAGTACTCAGGGTGCTGGGTGCTCAGTGCTCAGGGTGCTGGGTGCTCAGGACTCTGGGTGTTGGGTGCTCAGTACTCAGGGTGCTGGGTGCTCAGTGCTCGGGGTGCTGGGTGCTCAGTGCTCTGGGTGCTGGGTGCTCAGTGCTCAGGGTGCTGGGTGCTCAGTATTCAGGGTGCTGGGTGCTCAATGCTCGGGGTGCTCGGTGCTCAGTACTCAAGGTGCTGAGTAATCAGTGCTCAGGGTGCTGGGTGCTCAGTCCTCGGGGTGCTCCGTGCTCAGTGCTCAGAGTGTTGGGTGCTCAGTACTCAGGGTGCTCGGTGCTCAGTACTCAGGGTTCTCAGTGCTCAGGGTGCTGGGTGCTCAGTACTCAGGGTGCTCAGTGCTCAGTACTCAGGGTGCTGGGTGCTCAGTGCTGAGTGTGCTCAGTGCTCAGTGCTCGGGGTGCTGGGTGCTCAGTGCTCGGGGCGCTGGGTGCTCAGTGCTCGAGGTGCTGGATGCTCAGTACTCAGGGTGCTGTGTGCTCAGTGCTCAGTACTCAGCGTGCTGGGTGCTCAGTGCTCAGAGTGTTGGGTGCTCAGTGCTCAGGGTGCTCTGTGCTCAGTACTCAGGGTGCTGGTTTCTCAGTGCTCGGGGTGCTGCGTGCTCAGTGCTCAGGGTGCTTGGTGCTCTGTGCTCAGGGTGCTGGGTGCTCAGTACTCAGGGTGCTGGGTGCTCAGTGCTCGGGGTGCTCGGTGCTCAGAACTCAAGGTGCTGGGTGCTCAGTGCTCAGGGTGCCGGGTGCTCAGTCCTCGGGGTGCTCCGTGCTCAGTGATCAGGGTGCTGGGTGCTCAGTACTCAGGGTGCTCGGGGCTCAGTACTCAGGGTTCTCAGTGCTCATTACTCAGGGTGCTGGGTGCTAAGTGCTCAGGGTGCTGGGTGCTCAGTACTCAGGATGCTCAGGGCTCAGTACTCGGAGTGCTTGGTGCTCAGTACTCAGGGTGCTCAGTGCTCAGTACTCGGGGTGCTGTTTGCTCAGTGCTCAGGGTGCTCAGTGCTCAGTGCTCGGGGTGCTGGGTGCTCAGTGCTCGGGGCGCTGGGTGCTCAGTGCTCGGGGTGCTGGGTGCTCAGTACTCGGGGTGCTGGGTGCTCAGTACTCAGGGTGCTCAGTGCTCAGTACTCAGTGCTCAGGGTGCTCAGTGCTCAGTGCTCGGGGTGCTGGGTGCTCAGTGCTCGGGGCGCTGGGTGCTCAGTGCTCGGGGTGCTGGGTGCTCAGTACTCGGGGTGCTGGGTGCTCAGTACTCTGGGTGTTGGGTGCTCAGTACTCAGGGTGCTGGGTGCTACGTGCTCGGGGTGCTGGGTGCTCAGTACTCAGGGTGCTGGGTGCTCAGTACTCAGGGTGCTGGGTGCTTAGTGCTCGAGGTGCTCGGTGCTCAGTACTCAAGGTGCTGGGTGCTCAGTTCTCAGGGTGCTGCGTGCTCAGTCCTCGGGGTGCTCCATGCTCAGGGTGCTGGGTGCTCAGTGCTCAGGGTGCTGGGTGCTCAGTGCTCGGGGTGCTGGGTGCTGAGTGCTCAGGGTGCTGGGTGCTCAGTGCTCGGGGTGCTCGGTGCTCAGTGCTCAGGGTCCTGGGTGCTCAGTACTCAGGGTGCTGGGTGCATAGTACTCAGGGTGCTCAGTGCTCAGTACACAGGGTGCTGGGTGCTCAGTGCTCGGGGTGCTGGGTGCTCAGTGCTCAGTACTCAGGGTGCTGGGTGCTCAGTGCTCGGGGTGCTGGTTGCTCAGTACTCAGCGTGCTGGGTGCTCAGTACTCAGGGTGCTGGGTGCTCAGTGCTCAGGGTGCTGGGTGCTCAGTGCTCAGGGTGCTCAGTGCTCGGGGAGCTCGGTGCTCAGTACTCAGGGTGCAGGGTGCTCAGTACTCAGTGCTCGGGGTCCTGGGTGCTCAGTGCTCGGGCTGCTGGGCGCTCAGTGCTCGGGGTGCTTAGTGCTCAGTACTCAGGGTGCTGGGTGCTCAGTACTCAGGGTGCTGGGTGCTCATTCTCGGGGTGCTGGGTGCTCAGTGCTCGTGGTGCTGGGTGCTCAGTACTCAGGGTGCTCGGTTCTCAGTACTCAGGGTGCTGGGTGCACATTATCGGGGTGCTGGGTGCTCAGTGCTCGGGGTGCTGGGTGCTCAGTACTCAGGGTGCTGGGGGCTCAGTACTCAGGGTGCTGGGTGCTCACTACTCAGGGTGCTCGGTTCTCAGTACTCAGGGTGCTGGGTGCACATTATCGGGGTGCTGGGTGCTCAGTGCTCGGGGTGCTGGGTGCTCAGTACTCAGGGTGCTGGGGGCTCAGTACTCAGGGTGCTGGGTGCTCAGTACTCAGGGTGATCTGTTCTCAGTAATCAGGTTGCAAGGTGCTCAGTGCTCGGGGTGCTGGGTGCTCAGTACCAGGGGTGCTCAGTGATCAGTACTCAGGGTGCTGGGTGCTCAGTACTCAGGGTGCTGGGTGTTCAGTGCTCGGGGTGCTCGGTGCTCAGTACTCGGGGTGCTGGGTGCTCAGTACTCGGGGTGCTGGGTGCTCAGTGCTCAGGGTGCTGGGTGCTCAGTGCTCGGGGTCCTGGGTGCTCAGTGCCCAGGGTGATAGGTGCTCAGTACTCAGGGTGCTGGGTGCTCAGTGCTCAGGGTGCTGGGTGCGCAGTCCTCAGGGTGCTCAGTGCTCAGGGTGCTGGGTGCTCAGTGCTCGGGGTGCTCGGTGCTCAGTACTCAGGGTGCTGAGTGCTCAGTACTCAGGGTGCTGGGTGCTCAGTACTCATGGTGCTGGGTGCTCAGTACTCAGGGGGCTGGGTGCTCAGTGCTCAGGGTGCTGGGTGCTCAGTGCTCAGGGTGCTGGGTGCTCAGTGCTCGGGGTGTTGGGTGCTCAGTGCTCGGGGTGCTGGGTGCTCAGTGCTCAGTGCTCAGGGTGTTGGGTGCTCAGTGCTCAGTGCTCAGGGTGCTGGGTGCTCAGTACTCAGGGTGCTGGGTGCTCAGTACTCAGGGTGCTGGGTGCTCAGTGCTCAGGGTGCTGGGTGCTCAGTACTCTGGTTGTTGGGTGCTCAGTACTCAGGGTGCTGGGTGCTCAGTGCTCAGGGTGCTGGGTGATCAGTGCTCAGGGTGCTGGGTGCTCAGTGATCGGGGTGCTGGGTGCTCAGTACTCAGGGTGCTCAGTGCTCGGGGAGCTCGGTGCTCAGTACTCAGGGTGCTGGGTGCTCAGTACTCAGTGCTCGGGGTGCTGGGTGCTCAGTGCTCTGGGTGCTTAGTGCTCAGTACTCAGGGTGCTGGGTGCTCAGTACTCAGGGTGCTGGGTGCTCATTCTCCGGGTGCTGGGTGCTCAGTGCTCGGGGTGCTGGGTGCTCAGTACTCAGGGTGCTGGGGGCTCAGTACTCAGGGTGCTGGGTGCTCAGTACTCAGGGTGCTCGGATCTCAGTATTCAGGGTGCTGGGTGCTCATTCTCGGGGTGCTGGGTGCTCAGTACTCGGGGTGCTCAGTGCTCAGTACTCAGGGTGCTGGGTGCTCAGTGCTCAGGGTGCTGGGTGCTCAGTACTAAGCGTCCTGTGTGCTCAGTATTCAGGGTGCTCGGTGCTCAGTACTCAGGGTGCTGGGTGCTCAGTGCTCAGGGTGCTGGGCACTCAGTACTCAGGGGGCTGGGTGCTCAGTACTCAGGGTGCTGGGTGCTCAGTGCTCAGGGTGCTTGGTGCTCACTGCTCAGGGTGCTGGGTGCTCAGTACTCAGCGTGCTGGGTGCTCAGTGCTCAGGGTGATCGGTGCTCAGTACTCAGGGTGCTCAGTACTCAGGGTGCTGGCTGCTCAGTGCTCGGGGTGCTGGGTGCTCAGTACTCGGGGTGCTGGGTGCTCTGTACTCAGGGTGCTGGGTGCTCAATGCTCGGGGTCCTGGGTGCTCAGTGCTCAGGGTGATCGGTGCTCAGTACTCAGGGTGCTGGGTGCTCAGTGCTCAGGGTGCTGGGTATTCAGTCCTCAGGGTGCTCAGTGCTCAGGGTGCTGGGTGCTCAGTGCTCGGGGTGCTCGGTGCTCAGTACTCAGGGTGCTGAGTGCTCAGTACTCAGGGTGCTGGGTGCTCAGTACTCGTGGTGCTGGGTGCTCAGTACTCAGGGTGCTGGGTGCTCAGTGCTCAGGGTGCTGGGTGCTCAGTGCTCGGGGTGCTGGGTGCTCAGTGCTCAGTGCTCTGGGTGTTGGGTGCTCAGTGCTCAGTGCTCAGGGTGCTGGGTGCTCAGTACTCAGGGTGCTGGGTGCTCAGTACACAGGGTGCTGGGTGCTCAGTGCTCAGGGTGCTGGGTGCTCAGGACTCTGGGTGTTGGGTGCTCAGTACTCAGGGTGCTGGGTGCTCAGTGCTCGGGGTGCTGGGTGCTCAGTGCTCGGGGTGCTGGGTGATCAGTGCTCAGGGTGCTGGGTGCTCAGTATTCAGCGTGCTGGGTGCTCAGTTCTCGGGGTGCTCGGTGCTCAGTACTCAAGGTGCTGGGTGCTCAGTGCTCAGGGTGCTGGGTGCCCAGTCCTCGGGGTGCTCCGTTCTCAGTGCTCAGGGTGCTGGGTGCTCAGTACTCAGGGTGCTCAGTGCTCAGTACTCAGGGTGCTGGGTGCTCAGTACTCAGGGTGCTGGGTGCTCAGTGCTCGGGGTGATGGGTGCTCAGTGCTCGGGGTGCTCGGTGCTCAGTACTCAGGGTGCTGAGTGCTCAGTACTCAGGGTGCTGGGTGCTCAGTACTCATGGTGCTGGGTGCTCAGTACTCAGGGTGCTGGGTGCTCAGTGCTCAGGGTGCTGGGTGCTCAGTGCGCGGGGTGCTGGGTGCTCAGTGCTCGGGGTGCTGGGTGCTCAGTGCTCAGTGCTCAGGGTGTTGGGTGCTCAGTGCTCAGTGCTCAGGGTGCTGGGTGCTCAGTACTCAGGGTGCTGGGTGCTCAGTGCTCGGGGTCCTCGGTGCTCAGTACTCAGGGTGCTGATTGCTCAGTACTCAGGGTGCTTGGTGCTCAGTGCTCAGGGTGCTGGGTGCTCAGTATTCAGCGTGCTGGGTGCTCAGTTCTCGGGGTGCTCGGTGCTCAGTACTCAAGGTGCTGGGTGCTCAGTGCTCAGGGTGCTGGGTGCTCAGTCCTCGGGGTGCTACGTGCTCAGTGCTCAGGGTGCTGGGTGCTCAGTAGTCAGGGTGCTCGGTGCTCAGTACTCAGGGTTCTCAGTGCTCAGGGTGCTGGGTGCTCAGTACTCAGGGTGCTCAGTGCTCAGTACTCGGGGTGCTGGGTGCTCAGTACTCAGGGTGCTCAGTGCTCAGTACTCGGGGTGCTGGGTGCTCAGTGCTCAGTGTGCTCAGTGCTCAGTGCTCGGGGTGCTGGGTGCTCAGTGCTCGGGGCGCTGGGTGCTCAGTGCTCGAGGTTCTGGTTGCTCAGTACTCAGGGTGCTGTGTGCTCAGTGCTCAGTACTCAGCGTGCTGGGTGCTCAGTGCTCAGAGTGTAGGGTGCTCAGTACTCAGGGTGCTGGGTGCTCAGTGCTCAGTGCTCAGGGTGCTCAGTGCTCAGGGTGCTCAGTGCTCAGGGTGCTGGGTGCTCAGGGTGCTGGGTGCTCAGTGCTCGGGGTGCTGGGTGCTCAGTGCTCAGTGCTCAGGGTGCTGGGTGCTCAGTGCTCAGTGCTCAGGGTGCTGGGTGTTCAGTACTCAGGGTGCTCGGTGCTCAGTGCTCAGGGTGCTGGGTGCTCAGTACTCAGGGTTCTGGGTGCTCAGTGCTCGGGGTGCTGGGTGCTCAGTGCTCAGGGTGATCAGTGCTCAGTACTAAGGGTGCTGGGTGCTCAGTGCTCAGGGTGCTGGGTGCTCAGTCCTCAGGGTGCTCAGTATTCAGGGTGCTGGGTGCTCAGTGCTCGGGGTGATGGGTGCTCAGTGCTCGGGGTGCTGGGTGCTCAGTGCTCAGGGTGCTCAGTGCTCAGTACTCAGGGTGCTCAGTACTCAGGGTTCTGGGTGCTCAGTGCTCGGGGTGATGGGTGCTCAGTACTCAGGGTGCTGGGTGCTCAGTACTCGGGGTGCTGGGTGCTCAGTACTCAGGGTGCTGGGTGCTCAGTGCTCGGGGTGCTGGGTGCTCAGTGCTCCGGGTGATCGGTGCTCAGTGCTCAGGGTGCTGGGTGTTCAGTCCTCCGGGTGCTCAGTGCTCAGGGTGCTGGGTGCTCAGTGCTCGGGGTCCTCGGTGCTCAGTACTCAGG
This sequence comes from Microtus oregoni, assembly GCF_018167655.1. Classification (NCBI taxonomy): domain Eukaryota; kingdom Metazoa; phylum Chordata; class Mammalia; order Rodentia; family Cricetidae; genus Microtus; species Microtus oregoni. Next base: position 19,395 of record NW_024543531.1, on the reverse strand, counting down.
GTGCTGATTGCTCAGTACTCAGGGTGCTGGGTGCTCAGTACTCATGGTGCTGGGTGCTCAGTACTCAGGGTGCTGGGTGCTCAGTGCTCAGGGTGCTGGGTGCTCAGTGCGCGGGGTGCTGGGTGCTCAGTGCTCAGTGCTCAGGGTGTTGGGTGCTCAGTGCTCAGTGCTCAGGGTGCTGGGTGCTCAGTACTCAGGGTGCTGGGTGCTCAGTACTCAGGGTGCTGGGTGATCAGTGCTCAGGGTGCTGGGTGCTCAGGACTCTGGGTGTTGGGTGCTCAGTACTCAGGGTGCTGGGTGCTCAGTGCTCGGGGTGCTGGGTGCTCAGTGCTCGGGGTGCTGGGTGCTCAGTGCTCAGGGTGCTGGGTGCTCAGTATTCAGCGTGCTGGGTGCTCAGTGCTCGGGGTGCTCGGTGCTCAGTACTCAAGGTGCTGGGTGCTCAGTGCTCAGGGTGCTGGGTGCTCACTCCTCGGGGTGCTCCGTGCTCAGTGCTCGGGGTGCTGGGTGCTCAGTGCTCGGGGTGCTGGGTGCTCAGTGCTCAGGGTGCTGGGTGATCAGTATTCAGCGTGCTGGGTGCTCAGTTCTCGGGGTGCTCGGTGCTCAGTACTCAAGGTGCTGGGTGCTCAGTGCTCAGGGTGCTGGGTGCCCAGTCCTCGGGGTGCTCCGTTCTCAGTGCTCAGGGTGCTGGGTGCTCAGTACTCAGGGTGCTCAGTGCTCAGTACTCAGGGTGCTGGGTGCTCAGTACTCAGGGTGCTGGGTGCTCAGTGCTCGGGGTGCTGGGTGCTCAGTGCTGAGGGTGGTGCTGGGTGCTCAGTACTCAGGGTGCTGGGTGCTCAGTGCTCAGGGTGCTGGGTGCTCAGTACTAAGGTTCCTGGGTACTAAGTATTCAGGGTGCTCGGTGCTCAGTACTCAGGGTGCTGGGTGCTCAGTGCCCAGGGTGCTGGGTACTCAGTACTCAGGGTGCTGGGTGCTCAGTACTCAGGGTGCTGGGTGCTCAGTGCTCAGGGTGCTTGGTGCTCAGTGCTCAGGGTGCTGGGTGCTCAGTACTCAGGGTGCTGGGTGCTCAGTGCTCAGGGTGCTGGGTGCTCAGGGCTCAGGGTCCTGGGTGCTCAGTGCTCAGGGTGCTGGGTGCTCAGTACTCAGGGTGCTGGGTGCTCAGTGCTCAGGGTGCTGGGTACTCAGTCCTCAGGGTGCTCAGTGCTCAGGGTGCTGGGTGCTCAGTGCTCGGGGTGCTCGGTGCTCAGTACTCAGGGTGCTGAGTGCTCAGTACTCAGGGTGCTGGGTGCTCAGTACTCATGGTGCTGGGTGCTCAGTACTCAGGGTGCTGGGTGCTCAGTGCTCAGGGTGCTGGGTGCTCAGTGCGCGGGGTGCTGGGTGCTCAGTGCTCGGGGTGCTGGGTGCTCAGTGCTCAGTGCTCAGGGTGTCCTGTGCTCAGTGCTCAGTGCTCAGGGTGCTGGGTGCTCAGTGCTCGGGGTCCTCGGTGCTTAGTACTCAGGGTGCTGATTGCTCAGTACTCAGGGTGCTGGGTGCTCAGTACTCATGGTGCTGGGTGCTCAGTACTCAGGGTGCTGGGTGCTTAGTGCTCAGGGTGCTGGGTGCTCAGTGCGCGGGGTGCTGGGTGCTCAGTGCTCAGTGCTCAGGGTATTGGGTGCTCAGTGCTCAGTGCTCAGGGTGCTGGGTGCTCAGTACTCAGGGTGCTGGGTGCTCAGTACTCAGGGTGCTGGGTGATCAGTGCTCAGGGTGCTGGGTGCTCAGGACTCTGGGTGTTGGGTGCTCAGTACTCAGGGAGCTGGGTGCTCAGTGCTCGGGGTGCTGGGTGCTCAGTGCTCGGGGTGCTGGGTGCTCAGTGCTCAGGGTGCTGGGTGCTCAGTATTCAGCGTGCTGGGTGCTCAGTGCTCGGGGTGCTCGGTGCTCAGTACTCAAGGTGCTGGGTGCTCAGTGCTCAGGGTGCTGGGTGCTCACTCCTCGGGGTGCTCCGTGCTCAGTGCTCGGGGTGCTGGGTGCTCAGTGCTCGGGGTGCTGGGTGCTCAGTGCTCAGGGTGCTGGGTGATCAGTATTCAGCGTGCTGGGTGCTCAGTTCTCGGGGTGCTCGGTGCTCAGTACTCAAGGTGCTGGGTGCTCAGTGCTCAGGGTGCTGGGTGCCCAGTCCTCGGGGTGCTCCGTTCTCAGTGCTCAGGGTGCTGGGTGCTCAGTACTCAGGGTGCTCAGTGCTCAGTACTCAGGGTGCTGGGTGCTCAGTACTCAGGGTGCTGGGTGCTCAGTGCTCGGGGTGCTGGGTGCTCAGTGCTGAGGGTGGTGCTGGGTGCTCAGTACTCAGGGTGCTGGGTGCTCAGTGCTCAGGGTGCTGGGTGCTCAGTACTAAGGTTCCTGGGTACTAAGTATTCAGGGTGCTCGGTGCTCAGTACTCAGGGTGCTGGGTGCTCAGTGCCCAGGGTGCTGGGTACTCAGTACTCAGGGTGCTGGGTGCTCAGTACTCAGGGTGCTGGGTGCTCAGTGCTCAGGGTGCTTGGTGCTCAGTGCTCAGGGTGCTGGGTGCTCAGTACTCAGGGTGCTGGGTGCTCAGTGCTCAGGGTGCTGGGTGCTCAGTGCTCAGGGTCCTGGGTGCTCAGTGCTCAGGGTGCTGGGTGCTCAGTACTCAGGGTGCTGGGTGCTCAGTGCTCAGGGTGCTGGGTACTCAGTCCTCAGGGTGCTCAGTGCTCAGGGTGCTGGGTGCTCAGTGCTCGGGGTGCTCGGTGCTCAGTACTCAGGGTGCTGAGTGCTCAGTACTCAGGGTGCTGGGTGCTCAGTACTCATGGTGCTGGGTGCTCAGTACTCAGGGTGCTGGGTGCTCAGTGCTCAGGGTGCTGGGTGCTCAGTGCGCGGGGTGCTGGGTGCTCAGTGCTCGGGGTGCTGGGTGCTCAGTGCTCAGTGCTCAGGGTGTCCTGTGCTCAGTGCTCAGTGCTCAGGGTGCTGGGTGCTCAGTACTCAGGGTGCTGGGTGCTCAGTCCTCAGGGTGCTGGGTGCTCAGTGCTCAGGGTGCTGGGTGCTCAGGACTCTGGGTGTTGGGTGCTCAGTACTCAGGGTGCTGGGTACTCAGTGCTCGGGGTGCTGGGTGCTCAGTGCTCGGGGTGCTTGGTGCTCAGTGCTCAGGGTGCTGGGTGCTCAGTATTCAGCGTGCTGGGTGATCAGTTCTCGGGGTGCTCGGTGCTCAGTACTCAAGGTGCTGGGTGCTCAGTGCTCAGGGTGCTGGGTGCTCAGTACTCTGGGTGTTGGGTGCTCAGTGCTCAGGGTGCTGGGTGCTCAGTGCTCAGGGTGATGTGTGCTCAGTACTCAGGGTGCTCGGTGCTCAGTACTCAGGGTTCTCAGTGCTCAGGGTGCTGGGTGCTCAGTGCTCGGGGTGATGGGTGCTCAGTACTCAGGGTGCTGGGTGCTCAGTACTCGGGGTGCTGGGTGCTCAGTACTCAGGGTGCTGGGTGCTCAGTGCTCGGGGTGCTGGGTGCTCAGTGCTCAGGGTGATCGGTGCTCAGTGCTCAGGGTGCTGGGTGTTCAGTCCTCCGGGTGCTCAGTGCTCAGGGTGCTGGGTGCTCAGTGCTCGGGGTCCTCGGTTCTCAGTACTCAGGGTGCTGATTGCTCAGTACTCAGGGTGCTGGGTGCTCAGTACTCATGGTGCTGGGTGCTCAGTACTCAGGGTGCTGGGTGCTCAGTGCTCAGGGTGCTGGGTGCTCAGTGCGCGGGGTGCTGGGTGCTCAGTGCTCAGTTCTCAGGGTGTTGGGTGCTCAGTGCTCAGTGCTCAGGGTGCTGGGTGCTCAGTACTCAGGGTGCTGGGTGCTCAGTACTCAGGGTGCTGGGTGATCAGTGCTCAGGGTGCTGGGTGCTCAGGACTCTGGGTGTTGGGTGCTCAGTACTCAGGGTGCTGGGTGCTCAGTGCTCGGGGTGCTGGGTGCTCAGTGCTCGGGGTGCTGGGTGCTCAGTGCTCAGGGTGCTGGGTGCTCAGTATTCAGCGTGCTGGGTGCTCAGTGCTCGGGGTGCTCGGTGCTCAGTACTCAAGGTGCTGGGTGCTCAGTGCTCAGGGTGCTGGGTGCTCACTCCTCGGGGTGCTCCGTGCTCAGTGCTCGGGGTGCTGGGTGCTCAGTGCTCGGGGTGCTGGGTGCTCAGTGCTCAGGGTGCTGGGTGATCAGTATTCAGCGTGCTGGGTGCTCAGTTCTCGGGGTGCTCGGTGCTCAGTACTCAAGGTGCTGGGTGCTCAGTGCTCAGGGTGCTGGGTGCCCAGTCCTCGGGGTGCTCCGTTCTCAGTGCTCAGGGTGCTGGGTGCTCAGTACTCAGGGTGCTCAGTGCTCAGTACTCAGGGTGCTGGGTGCTCAGTACTCAGGGTGCTGGGTGCTCAGTGCTCGGGGTGCTGGGTGCTCAGTGCTGAGGGTGGTGCTGGGTGCTCAGTACTCAGGGTGCTGGGTGCTCAGTGCTCAGGGTGCTGGGTGCTCAGTACTAAGGTTCCTGGGTACTAAGTATTCAGGGTGCTCGGTGCTCAGTACTCAGGGTGCTGGGTGCTCAGTGCCCAGGGTGCTGGGTACTCAGTACTCAGGGTGCTGGGTGCTCAGTACTCAGGGTGCTGGGTGCTCAGTGCTCAGGGTGCTTGGTGCTCAGTGCTCAGGGTGCTGGGTGCTCAGTACTCAGGGTGCTGGGTGCTCAGTGCTCAGGGTGCTGGGTGCTCAGTGCTCAGGGTCCTGGGTGCTCAGTGCTCAGGGTGCTGGGTGCTCAGTACTCAGGGTGCTGGGTGCTCAGTGCTCAGGGTGCTGGGTACTCAGTCCTCAGGGTGCTCAGTGCTCAGGGTGCTGGGTGCTCAGTGCTCGGGGTGCTCGGTGCTCAGTACTCAGGGTGCTGAGTGCTCAGTACTCAGGGTGCTGGGTGCTCAGTCCTCATGGTGCTGGGTGCTCAGTACTCAGGGTGCTGGGTGCTCAGTGCTCAGGGTGCTGGGTGCTCAGTGCGCGGGGTGCTGGGTGCTCAGTGCTCGGTGTGCTGGGTGCTCAGTGCTCAGTGCTCAGGGTGTCCTGTGCTCAGTGCTCAGTGCTCAGGGTGCTGGGTGCTCAGTACTCAGGGTGCTGGGTGCTCAGTCCTCAGGGTGCTGGGTGCTCAGTGCTCAGGGTGCTGGGTGCTCAGGACTCTGGGTGTTGGGTGCTCAGTACTCAGGGTGCTGGGTACTCAGTGCTCGGGGTGCTGGGTGCTCAGTGCTCGGGGTGCTTGGTGCTCAGTGCTCAGGGTGCTGGGTGCTCAGTATTCAGCGTGCTGGGTGATCAGTTCTCGGGGTGCTCGGTGCTCAGTACTCAAGGTGCTGGGTGCTCAGTGCTCAGGGTGCTGGGTGCTCAGTACTCTGGGTGTTGGGTGCTCAGTGCTCAGGGTGCTGGGTGCTCAGTGCTCAGGGTGATGTGTGCTCAGTACTCAGGGTGCTCGGTGCTCAGTACTCAGGGTTCTCAGTGCTCAGGGTGCTGGGTGCTCAGTACTCAGGGTGCTCAGTGCTCAGGGTGCTGGGTGCTCAGTACTCAGGGTGCTCAGTGCTCAGTACTCGGGGTGCTGGGTGCTCAGTACTCAGGGTGCTCAGTGCTCAGTACTCGGGGTGCTGGGTGCTCAGTGCTCAGGGTGCTCAGTGCTCAGTGCTCGGGGTGCTGGGTGCTCAGTGCTCGGGGCGGTGGGTGCTCAGTGCTCGAGGTGCTGGTTGCTCAGTACACAGGGTGCTGTGTGCTCAGTGCTCAGTACTCAGCGTGCTGGGTGCTCAGTGCTCAGAGTGTTGGGTGCTCAGTACTCAGGGTGCTGGGTGCTCAGTGCTCAGTGCTCAGGGTGCTCAGTTCTCAGGGTGCTCAGTGCTCAGGGTGCTGGGTGCTCAGGGTGCTGGCTGCTCAGTGCTCGGGGTGCTGGGTGCTCAGTGCTCAGTGCTCAGGTTGCTGGGTGCTCAGTGCTCAGTGCTCAGTGCTCAGGGTGCTGGGTGTTCAGTACTCAGGGTGCTCGGTGCTCAGTGCTCAGGGTGCTGGGTGCTCAGTACTCAGGGTTCTGGGTGCTCAGTGCTCGGGGTGATGGGTGCTCAGTCCTCAGGGTGATCAGTGCTCAGTACTAAGGGTGCTGGGTGCTCAGTGCTCAGGGTGATGGGTGCTCAGTCCTCAGGGTGCTCAGTACTCAGGGTGCTCGATGCTCAGTGCTCAGTACTCAGGGTGCTCAGTACTCAGGGTGCTGGGTGCTCAGTGCTCGGGGTGCTGGGTGCTCAGTACTCAGGGTGCTGGGTGCTCAGTACTCGGGGTGCTGGGTGCTCAGTACTCAGTTTGCTGGGTGCACAGTGCTCGGGGTGCTGGGTGCTCAGTGCTCTGGGTGATCGGTGCTCAGTGCTCAGGGTGCTGGGTGCTCAGTCCTCCGGGTGCTCAGTGCTCAGGGTGCTGGGTGCTCAGTACTCAGGGTGCTGGGTGCTCAGTACTCGGGGTGCTGGGTGCTCAGTGCACGGGGTGCTGGGTGCTCAGTGCTCGGGGTGCTGGGTGCTCAGTGCTCAGTGCTCAGGGTGTTGGGTGCTCAGTGCTCAGGGTGCTGGGTGCTCACTACTCAGGGTGCTGGGTGCTCAGTACTCAGGGTGCTGGGTGATCAGTGCTCAGGGTGCTGGGTGGTCAGGACTCTGGGTGTTGGGTGCTCAGTACTCAGGGTGCTGGGTGCTCAGTGCTCGGGGTGCTGGGTGCTCAGTGCTCGGGGTGCTGAGTGCTCAGTGCTCAGGGTGCTGGGTGCTCAGTATTCAGCGTGCTGGGTGCTCAGTGCTCAGGGTGCTCGGTGCTCAGTACTCAAGGTGCTCTGTGCTCAGTGCTCAGGATGCTGGGTGCTCACTCCACGGGGTGCTCCGTGCTCAGTGCTCAGGGTGCTGGGTGTTCAGTACTCAGGTTGCTCGGTGCTCAGTACTCCGGGTTCTCAGTGCTCAGGGTGCTCAGTGCTCAGTACTCGGGGTGCTGGGTGCTCAGTACTCAGGGTGCTCAGTGCTCAGTACTCGGGGTGCTGGGTGCTCAGTGCTCAGTGTGCTCAGTGCTCAGTGCTCGGGGTGCTGGGTGCTCAGTGCTCGGGGCGCTGGGTGCTCAGTGCTCGAGGTGCTGGTTGCTCAGTACACAGGGTGCTGTGTGCTCAGTGCTCAGTACTCAGCGTGCTGGGTGCTCAGTGCTCAGAGTGTTGGGTGCTCAGTACTCAGGGTGCTGGGTGCTCAGTGCTCAGTGCTCAGGGTGCTCAGTGCTCAGGGTGCTCAGTGCTCAGAGTGCTGGGTGCTCAGTGCTCGGGGTGCTGGGTGCTCAGTACTCGGGGTGCTCAGTGCTCAGTACTCAGGGTGCTGGGTGCTCAGTGCTCGGGGTGCTGGGTGCTCAGTGCTCAGGGTGATCGGTGCTCAGTGCTCAGGGTGCTGGGTGCTCAGTCCTCCGCGTGCTCAGTGCTCAGGGTGCTGGGTGCTCAGTGCTCGGGGTGCTCGGTGCTCAGTACTCAGGGTGCTGAGTGCTCAGTACTCAGGGTGCTGGGTGCTCAGTACTCAGGGTGCTGGGTGCTCAGTACTCAGGGTGCTGGGTGCTCAATGCTCAGGGTGCTGGGTGCTCAGTGCTCAGGATGCTGGGTGCTCAGTGCTCGGGGTGCTGGGTGCTCAGTGCTGTGGTGCTGGGTGCTCAGTGCTCAGTGCTCAGGGTGCTGGGTGCTCAGTGCTCAGTGCTCAGGGTGCTGGTTGCTCAGTACTCAGGGTGCTGGGTGCTCAGTACTCAGGGTGCTGGGTGCTCAGTGCTCAGGGTGCTCTGTGCTCAGTACTCAGGGTGCTGGGAGCTCAGTGCTCGGGGTGCTGCGTGCTCTGTGCTCAGGGTGCTGGGTGCTCAGTGCTCAGGGTGCTGGGTGCTCAGTGCTCAGGGTGCTGGGTGCTCAGTCCTCCGGGTGCTCAGTGCTCAGGGTGCTGGGTGCTCAGTGCTCGGGGTCCTCGGTGCTCAGTACTCAGGGTGCTGAGTGCTCAGTACTCAGGGTGCTGGGTGCTCAGTACTCATGGTGTTGGGTGCTCAGTACTCAGGGTGCTGGGTGCTCAGTGCTCAGGGTGCTGGGTGCTCAGTGCGCGGGGTGCTGGGTTCTCAGTGCTCAGTGCTCAGGGTGTTGGGTGCTCAGTGCTCAGTGCTCAGGGTGCTGGGTGCTCAGTACTCAGGGTGCTGGGTGCTCAGTACGCAGGGTGCTGGGTGATCAGTGCTCAGGGTGCTGGGTGCTCAGGACTCTGGGTGTTGGGTGCTCAGTACTCAGGGTGCTGGGTGCTCAGTGCTCGGGGTGCTTGGTGCTCAGTGCTCGGGGTGCTGGGTGCTCAGTGCTCAGGGTGCTGGGTGCTCAGTAATCAGCGTGCTGGGTGCTCAGTGCTCGGAGTGCTCGGTGCTCAGTACTCAAGGTGCTGGGTGCTCAGTGCTCAGGGTGCTGGGTGATCAGTATTCAGCGTGCTGGGTGCTCAGTGCTCGGGGTGCTCGGTGCTCAGTACTCAAGGTGCTGGGTGCTCAGTGCTCAGGGTGCTGGGTGCTCACTCCTCGGGGTGCTCCGTGCTCAGTGCACAGGGTGCTGGGTGTTCAGTACTCAGGTTGCTCGGTGCTCAGTACTCCGGATTCTCAGTGCTCAGGGTGCTCAGTGCTCAGTACTCGGGGTGCTGGGTGCTCAGTACTCAGGGTGCTCAGTGCTCAGTACTCGGGGTGCTGGGTGCTCAGTGCTCAGTGTGCTCAGTGCTCAGTGCTCGGGGTGCTGGGTGCTCAGTGCTCGGGGCGCTGGGTGCTCAGTGCTCGAGGTGCTGGTTGCTCAGTACTCAGGGTGCTGTGTGCTCAGTGCTCAGTACTCAGCGTGCTGGGTGCTCAGTGCTCAGAGTGTTGTGTGCTCAGTACTCAGGGTGCTGGGTGCTCAGTGCTCAGTGCTCAGGGTGCTCAGTGCTCAGGGTGCTCAGTGCTCAGGGTGCTGGGTGCTCAGTGCTCGGGTTGCTGGGTGCTCAGTACTCGGGGTGCTCAGTGCTCAGTACTCAGGGTGCTGGGTGCTCAGTACTCTGGGTGCTGGGTGCTCAGTACTCAGGGTGCTGGGTGCTCAGTGCTCGGGGTGCTGGGTGCTCATTGCTCAGGGTGATCGGTGCTCAGTGCTCAGGGTGCTGGGTGCTCAGTCCTCCGGGTGCTCAGTGCTCAGGGTGCTGGGTGCTCAGTGCTCGGGGTGCTCGGTGCTCAGTACTCAGGGTGCTGAGTGCTCAGTACTCAGGGTGCTGGGTGCTCAGTACTCAGGGTGCTGGGTGCTCAATGCTCAGGGTGCTGGGTGCTCAGTGCTCAGGGTGCTGTGTGCTCAGTGCACGGGGTGCTGGGTGCTCAGGGCTGTGGTGCTGGGTGCTCAGTGCTCAGTGCTCAGGGTGCTGGGTGCTCAGTGCTCAGTGCTCAGGGAGCTGGTTGCTCAGTACTCAGGGTGCTGGGTGCTCAGTACTCAGGGTGCTGGGTGCTCAGTGCTCAGGGTGCTCTGTGCTCAGTACTCAGGGTGCTGGGAGCTCAGTGCTCGGGGTGCTGCGTGCTCTGTGCTCAGGGTGCTGGGTGCTCAGTGCTCAGGGTGCTGGGTGCTCAGTGCTCAGGGTGCTGGGTGCTCAGTCCTCCGGGTGCTCAGTGCTCAGGGTGCTGGGTGCTCAGTGCTCGGGGTCCTCGGTGCTCAGTACTCAGGGTGCTGAGTGCTCAGTACTCAGGGTGCTGGGTGCTCAGTACTCATGGTGCTGGGTGCTCATTACTCAGGGTGCTGGGTGCTCAGTGCTCAGGGTGCTGGGTGCTCAGTGCGCGGGGTGCTGGGTGCTCAGTGCTCAGGGTGTTGGGTGCTCAGTGCTCAGTGCTCAGGGTGCTGGGTGCTCAGTACTCAGGGTGCTGGGTGCTCAGTACTCAGGGTGCTGTGTGATCAGTGCTCAGGGTGCTGGGTGCTCAGGACTCTGGGTGTTGGGTGCTCAGTACTCAGGGTGCTGGGTGCTCAGTGCTCGGGGTGCTGGGTGCTCAGTGCTCGGGGTGCTGGGTGCTCAGTGCTCAGGGTGCTGGGTGCTCAGTATTCAGCGTGCTGGGTGCTCAGTGCTCGGGGTGCTCGGTGCTCAGTACTCAAGGTGCTGGGTGCTCAGTGCTCAGGGTGCTGGGTGATCAGTACTCAGCGTGCTGGGTGCTCAGTTCTCGGGGTGCTCGGTGCTCAGTACTCAAGGTGCTGGGTGCTCAGTGCTCAGGGTGCTGGGTGCCCAGTCCTCGGGGTGCTCCGTTCTCAGTGCTCAGGGTGCTGGGTGCTCAGTACTCAGGGTGCTCAGTGCTCAGTACTCAGGGTGCTGGGTGCTCAGTACTCAGGGTGCTTGGTGCTCAGTGCTCGGGGTGCTGGGTGCTCAGTGCTGAGGGTGGTGCTGGGTGCTCAGTACTCAGGGTGCTGGGTGCTCAGTGCTCAGGGTGCTGGGTGCTCAGTACTAAGGTTCCTGGGTACTAAGTATTCAGGGTGCTCGGTGCTCAGTACTCAGGGTGCTGGGTGCTCAGTGCTCAGGGTGCTGGGTACTCAGTACTCAGGGTGCTGGGTGCTCAGTACTCAGGGTGCTGGGTGCTCAGTGCTCAGGGTGCTTGGTGCTCAGTACTCGGGGTGCTGGGTGCTCAGTACTCAGGGTGCTCAGTGCTCAGTACTCGGGGTGCTGGGTGCTCAGTGCTCAGTGTGCTCAGTGCTCAGTGCTCGGGGTGCTGGGTGCTCAGTGCTCGGGGCGCTGGGTGCTCAGTGCTCGAGGTGCTGGTTGCTCAGTACTCAGGGTGCTGTGTGCTCAGTGCTCAGTACTCAGCGTGCTGGGTGCTCAGTGCTCAGAGTGTTGTGTGCTCAGTACTCAGGGTGCTGGGTGCTCAGTGCTCAGTGCTCAGGGTGCTCAGTGCTCAGGGTGCTCAGTGCTCAGGGTGCTGGGTGCTCAGTGCTCGGGGTGCTGGGTGCTCAGTACTCGGGGTGCTCAGTGCTCAGTACTCAGGGTGCTGGGTGCTCAGTACTCTGGGTGCTGGGTGCTCAGTACTCAGGGTGCTGGGTGCTCAGTGCTCGGGGTGCTGGGTGCTCATTGCTCAGGGTGATCGGTGCTCAGTGCTCAGGGTGCTGGGTGCTCAGTCCTCCGGGTGCTCAGTGCTCAGGGTGCTGGGTGCTCAGTGCTCGGGGTGCTCGGTGCTCAGTACTCAGGGTGCTGAGTGCTCAGTATTCAGGGTGCTGGGTGCTCAGTACTCAGGGTGCTGGGTGCTCAATGCTCAGGGTGCTGGGTGCTCAGTGCTCAGGGTGCTGTGTGCTCAGTGCACGGGGTGCTGGGTGCTCAGGGCTGTGGTGCTGGGTGCTCAGTGCTCAGTGCTCAGGGTGCTGGGTGCTCAGTGCTCAGTGCTCAGGGAGCTGGTTGCTCAGTACTCAGGGTGCTGGGTGCTCAGTACTCAGGGTGCTGGGTGCTCAGTGCTCAGGGTGCTCTGTGCTCAGTACTCAGGGTGCTGGGAGCTCAGTGCTCGGGGTGCTGCCTGCTCTGTGCTCAGGGTGCTGGGTGCTCAGTGCTCAGGGTGCTGGGTGCTCAGTGCTCAGGGTGCTGGGTGCTCAGTCCTCCGGGTGCTCAGTGCTCAGGGTGCTGGGTGCTCAGTGCTCGGGGTCCTCGGTGCTCAGTACTCAGGGTGCTGAGTGCTCAGTACTCAGGGTGCTGGGTGCTCAGTACTCATGGTGCTGGGTGCTCATTACTCAGGGTGCTGGGTGCTCAGTGCTCAGGGTGCTGGGTGCTCAGTGCGCGGGGTGCTGGGTGCTCAGTGCTCAGGGTGCTGGGTGCTCAGTACTCAGGGTGCTGGGTGCTCAGTACTCAGGGTGCTGTGTGATCAGTGCTCAGGGTGCTGGGTGCTCAGGACTCTGGGTGTTGGGTGCTCAGTACTCAGGGTGCTGGGTGCTCAGTGCTCGGGGTGCTGGGTGCTCAGTGCTCGGGGTGCTGGGTGCTCAGTGCTCAGGGTGCTGGGTGCTCAGTATTCAGCGTGCTGGGTGCTCAGTGCTCGGGGTGCTCGGTGCTCAGTACTCAAGGTGCTGGGTGCTCAGTGCTCAGGGTGCTGGGTGATCAGTACTCAGCGTGCTGGGTGTTCAGTTCTCGGGGTGCTCGGTGCTCAGTACTCAAGGTGCTGGGTGCTCAGTGCTCAGGGTGCTGGGTGCCCAGTCCTCGGGGTGCTCCGTTCTCAGTGCTCAGGGTGCTGGGTGCTCAGTACTCAGGGTGCTCAGTGCTCAGTACTCAGGGTGCTGGGTGCTCAGTACTCAGGGTGCTTGGTGCTCAGTGCTCGGGGTGCTGGGTGCTCAGTGCTGAGGGTGGTGCTGGGTGCTCAGTACTCAGGGTGCTGGGTGCTCAGTGCTCAGGGTGCTGGGTGCTCAGTACTAAGGTTCCTGGGTACTAAGTATTCAGGGTGCTCGGTGCTCAGTACTCAGGGTGCTGGGTGCTCAGTGCTCAGGGTGCTGGGTACTCAGTACTCAGGGTGCTGGGTGCTCAGTACTCAGGGTGCTGGGTGCTCAGTGCTCAGGGTGCTTGGTGCTCAGTGCTCAGGGTGCTGGGTGCTCAGTACTCAGGGTGCTGGGTGCTCAGTGCTCAGGGTGCTGGGTGCTCAGTGCTCGGGGTCCTGGGTGCTCAGTGCTCAGGGTGCTGGGTGCTCAGTACTCAGGGTGCTGGGTGCTCAGTGCTCAGGGTGCTGGGTACTCAGTCCTCAGGGTGCTCAGTGCTCAGGGTGCTGGGTGCTCAGTGCTCGGGGTGCTCGGTGCTCAGTACTCAGGGTGCTGAGTGCTCAGTACTCAGGGTGCTGGTTGCTCAGTACTCATGGGGCTGGGTGCTCAGTACTCAGGTTGCTGGGTGCTCAGTGCTCAGGGTGCTGGGTGCTCAGTGCGCGGGGTGCTGGGTGCTCAGTGCTCGGGGTGCTGGGTGCTCAGTGCTCAGTGCTCAGGGTGTTCTGTGCTCAGTGCTCAGTGCTCAGGGTGCTGGGTGCTCAGTACTCAGGGTGCTGGGTGCTCAGTACTCAGGGTGCTGGGTGCTCAGTGCTCAGGGTGCTGGGTGCTCAGGACTCTGGGTGTTGGGTGCTCAGTACTCAGGGTGCTGGGTGCTCAGTGCTCAGGGTGCTGGGTGCTCAGTGCTCGGGGTGCTTGGTGCTCAGTGCTCAGGGTGCTGGGTGCTCAGTATTCAGCGTGCTGGGTGCTCAGTTCTCGGGGTGCTCGGTGCTCAGTACTCAAGGTGCTGGGTGCTCAGTGCTCAGGGTGCTGGGTGCTAAGTCCTCGGGGTGCTCCGTGCTCAGTGCTCAGGGTGCTGGGTGCTCAGTACTCAGGGTGCTCGGTGCTCAGTACTCAGGGTTCTCAGTGCTCAGGGTGCTGGGTGCTCAGTACTCAGGGTGCTCAGTGCTCAGTACTCGGGGTGCTGGGTGCTCAGTACTCAGGGTGCTCAGTGCTCAGTACTCAGCGTGCTGGGTGCTCAGTGCTCAGAGTGTTGGGTGCTCAGTACTCAGGGTGCTGGGTGCTCAGTGCTCAGTGCTCAGGGTGCTCAGTTCTCAGGGTGCTCAGTGCTCAGGGTGCTGGGTGCTCAGGGTGCTGGCTGCTCAGTGCTCGGGGTGCTGGCTGCTCAGTGCTCAGTGCTCAGGGTGCTGGGTGCTCAGTGCTCAGTGCTCAGTGCTCAGGGTGCTGGGTGCTCAGTTCTCAGGGTGCTCAGTGCTCAGGGTGCTGGGTGCTCAGTACTCAGGCTTCCGGGTGCTCAGTGCTCGGGGTGCTGGGTGCTCAGTGCTCAGGGTGGTCAGTGCTCAGTACTAAGGGTGCTGGGTGCTCAGTGCTCATGGTGATGGGTGCTCAGTCCTCAGGGTGCTGGGTATTCAGTGCTCAGGGTGCTCAGTACTCAGGGTGCTGGGTGCTCAGTGCTCGGGGTGCTGGGTGCTCAGTACTCAGGGTGCTGGGTGCTCAGTGCGCGGGGTGCTGGGTGCTCAGTGCTCGGGGTGCTGGGTGCTCAGTGCTCAGTGCTCAGGGTGTTGGGTGCTCAGTGCTCAGTGCTCAGGGTGCTGGGTGCTCAGTACTAAGGGTGCTGGGTGCTCAGTACTCAGGGTGCTGGGTGATCAGTGCTCAGGGTGCTGGGTGCTCAGGACTCTGGGTGTTGGGTGCTCAGTACTCAGGGTGCTGGGTGCTCAGTGCTCGGGGTGCTGGGTGCTCAGTGCTCGGGGTGCTGGGTGCTCAGTGCTCAGTGCTCAGTGCTCAGGGTGCTGGTTGCTCAGTACTCAGGGTGCTGGGTGCTCAGTACTCAGGGTGCTGGGTGCTCAGTGCTCAGGGTGCTCTGTGCTCAGTACTCAGGGTGCTGGGAGCTCAGTGCTCGGGGTGCTGCGTGCTCTGTGCTCAGGGTGCTGGGTGCTCAGTGCTCAGGGTGCTGGGTGCTCAGTGCTCAGGGTGCTGGGTGCTCAGTCCTCCGGGTGCTCAGTGCTCAGGGTGCTGGGTGCTCAGTGCTCGGGGTCCTCGGTGCTCAGTACTCAGGGTGCTGAGTGCTCAGTACTCAGGGTGCTGGGTGCTCAGTACTCATGGTGCTGGGTGCTCATTACTCAGGGTGCTGGGTGCTCAGTGCTCAGGGTGCTGGGTGCTCAGTGCGCGGGGTGCTGGGTGCTCAGTGCTCAGTGCTCAGGGTGTTGGGTGCTCACTGCTCAGTGCTCAGGGTGCTGGGTGCTCAGTACTCAGGGTGCTGGGTGCTCAGTACTCAGGGTGCTGGGTGATCAGTGCTCAGGGTGCTGGGTGCTCAGTGCTCGGGGTGCTGGGTGCTCAGTGCTCGGGGTGCTGGGTGCTCAGTGCTCAGGGTGCTGGGTGCTCAGTATTCAGCGTGCTGGGTGCTCAGTGCTCGGGGTGCTCGGTGCTCAGTACTCAAGGTGCTGGGTGCTCAGTGCTCAGGGTGCTGGGTGATCAGTATTCAGCGTGCTGGGTGCTCAGTTCTCGGGGTGCTCGGTGCTCAGTACTCAAGGTGCTGGGTGCTCAGTGCTCAGGGTGCTGGGTGCCCAGTCCTCGGGGTGCTCCGTTCTCAGTGCTCAGGGTGCTGGGTGCTCAGTACTCAGGGTGCTCAGTGCTCAGTACTCAGGGTGCTGGGTGCTCAGTACTCAGGGTGCTGGGTGCTCAGTGCTCGGGGTGCTGGGTGCTCAGTGCTGAGGGTGGTGCTGGGTGCTCAATACTCAGGGTGCTGTGTGCTCCGTGCTCAGGGTGCTGGGTGCTCAGTACTAAGGTTCCTGGGTACTAAGTATTCAGGGTGCTCGGTGCTCAGTACTCAGGGTGCTGGGTGCTCAGTGCTCAGGGTGCTGGGTACTCAGTACTCAGGGTGCTGGGTGCTCAGTACGCAGGGTGCTGGGTGCTCAGTGCTCAGGGTGGTTGGTGCTCAGTGCTCAGGGTGCTGGGTGCTCAGTACTCAGGGTGCTGGGTGCTCAGTGCTCAGGGTGCTGGGTGCTCAGTGCTCGGGGTCCTGGGTGCTCAGTGATCAGGGTGCTGGGTGCTCAGTACTCAGGGTGCTGGGTGCTCAGTGCGCGGGGTGCTGGGTGCTCAGTGCTCAGGGTGTTGGGTGCTCAGTGCTCAGTGCTCAGGGTGCTGGGTGCTCAGTACTCAGGGTG
Source organism: Microtus oregoni (assembly GCF_018167655.1). Classification (NCBI taxonomy): domain Eukaryota; kingdom Metazoa; phylum Chordata; class Mammalia; order Rodentia; family Cricetidae; genus Microtus; species Microtus oregoni. The sequence goes on along the minus strand of NW_024543531.1, from coordinate 3,814 downwards.
CTGGGTGCTCAGTGCTCAGGGTGCTGGGTGCTCAGTGCGCGGGGTGCTGGGTGCTCAGTGCTCGGGGTGCTGGGTGCTCAGTGCTCAGTGCTCAGTGTGTTCTGTGCTCAGTGCTCAGTGCTCAGGGTGCTGGGTGCTCAGTACTCAGGGTGCTGGGTGCTCAGTACTCAGGGTGCTGGGTGCTCAGTGCTCAGGGTGCTGGGTGCTCAGGACTCTGGGTGTTGGGTGCTCAGTACTCAGGGTGCTGGGTGCTCAGTGCTCGGGGTGCTGGGTGCTCAGTGCTCGGGGTGCTTGGTGCTCAGTGCTCAGGGTGCTGGGTGCTCAGTATTCAGCGTGCTGGGTGCTCAGTTCTCGGGGTGCTCGGTGCTCAGTACTCAAGGTGCTGGGTGCTCAGTGCTCAGGGTGCTGGGTGCTAAGTCCTCGGGGTGCTCCGTGCTCAGTGCTCAGGGTGCTGGGTGCTCAGTACTCAGGGTGCTCGGTGCTCAGTACTCAGGGTTCTCAGTGCTCAGGGTGCTGGGTGCTCAGTACTCAGGGTGCTCAGTGCTCAGTACTCGGGGTGCTGGGTGCTCAGTACTCAGGGTGCTCAGTGCTCAGTACTCGGGGTGCTGGGTGCTCAGTGCTCAGTGTGCTCAGTGCTCAGTGCTCGGGGTGCTGGGTGCTCAGTCCTCGGGGCGGTGGGTGCTCAGTGCTCGAGGTGCTGGTTGCTCAGTATTCAGGGTGCTGTGTGCTCAGTGCTCAGTACTCAGCGTGCTGGGTGCTCAGTGCTCAGAGTGTTGGGTGCTCAGTACTCAGGGTGCTGGGTGCTCAGTGCTCAGTGCTCAGGGTGCTCAGTTCTCAGGGTGCTCAGTGCTCAGGGTGCTGGGTGCTCAGGGTGCTGGCTGCTCAGTGCTCGGGGTGCTGGGTGCTCAGTGCTCAGTGCTCAGGGTGCTGGGTGCTCAGTGCTCAGTGCTCAGTGCTCAGGGTGCTGGGTGCTCAGTTCTCAGGGTGCTCAGTGCTCAGGGTGCTGGGTGCTCAGTACTCAGGCTTCTGGGTGCTCAGTGCTCGGGGTGCTGGGTGCTCAGTGCTCAGGGTGATCAGTGCTCAGTACTAAGGGTGCTGGGTGCTCAGTGCTCAGGGTGATGGGTGCTCAGTCCTCAGGGTGCTGGGTATTCAGTGCTCAGGGTGCTCAGTACTCAGGGTGCTGGGTGCTCAGTGCTCGGGGTGCTGGGTGCTCAGTACTCAGGGTGCTGGGTGCTCAGTGCGCGGGGTTCTGGGTGCTCAGTGCTCGGGGTGCTGGGTGCTCAGTGCTCAGTGCTCAGGGTGTTGGGTGCTCAGTGCTCAGTGCTCAGGGTGCTGGGTGCTCAGTACTAAGGGTGCTGGGTGCTCAGTACTCAGGGTGCTGGGTGATCAGTGCTCAGGGTGCTGGGTGCTCAGGACTCTGGGTGTTGGGTGCTCAGTACTCAGGGTGCTGGGTGCTCAGTGCTCGGGGTGCTGGGTGCTCAGTGCTCGGGGTGCTGGGTGCTCAGTGCTCAGTGCTCAGTGCTCACGGTGCTGGTTGCTCAGTACTCAGGGTGCTGGGTGCTCAGTACTCAGGGTGCTGGGTGCTCAGTGCTCAGGGTGCTCTGTGCTCAGTACTCAGGGTGCTGGGAGCTCAGTGCTCGGGGTGCTGCGTGCTCTGTGCTCAGGGTGCTGGGTGCTCAGTGCTCAGGGTGCTGGGTGCTCAGTGCTCAGGGTGCTGGGTGCTCAGTCCTCCGGGTGCTCAGTGCTCAGGGTGCTGGGTGCTCAGTGCTCGGGGTCCTAGGTGCTCAGTACTCAGGGTGCTGATTGCTCAGTACTCAGGGTGCTGGGTGCTCAGTACTCATGGTGCTGGGTGCTCATTACTCAGGGTGCTGGGTGCTCAGTGCTCAGGGTGCTGGGTGCTCAGTGCGCGGGGTGCTGGGTGCTCAGTGCTCAGTGCTCAGGGTGTTGGGTGCTCAGTGCTCAGTGCTCAGGGTGCTGGGTGCTCAGTACTCAGGGTGCTGGCTGCTCAGTACTCAGGGTGCTGGGTGATCAGTGCTCAGGGTGCTGGGTGCTCAGTGCTCGGGGTGCTGGGTGCTCAGTGCTCGGGGTGCTGGGTGCTCAGTGCTCAGGGTGCTGGGGTGCTCAGTATTCAGCGTGCTGGGTGCTCAGTGCTCGGGGTGCTCGGTGCTCAGTACTCAAGGTGCTGGGTGCTCAGTGCTCAGGGTGCTGGGTGATCAGTATTCAGCGTGCTGGGTGCTCAGTTCTCGGGGTGCTCGGTGCTCAGTACTCAAGGTGCTGGGTGCTCAGTGCTCAGGGTGCTGGGTGCCCAGTCCTCGGGGTGCTCCGTTCTCAGTGCTCAGGGTGCTGGGTGCTCAGTACTCAGGGTGCTCAGTGCTCAGTACTCAGGGTGCTGGGTGCTCAGTACTCAGGGTGCTGGGTGCTCAGTGCTCGGGGTGCTGGGTGCTCAGTGCTGAGGGTGGTGCTGGGTGCTCAGTACTCAGGGTGCTGTGTGCTCCGTGCTCAGGGTGCTGGGTGCTCAGTACTAAGGTTCCTGGGTACTAAGTATTCAGGGTGCTCGGTGCTCAGTACTCAGGGTGCTGGGTGCTCAGTGCTCAGGGTGCTGGGTACTCAGTACTCAGGGTGCTGGGTGCTCAGTACTCAGGGTGCTGGGTACACAGTGCTCAGGGTGCTTGGTGCTCAGTGCTCAGGGTGCTGGGTGCTCAGTACTCAGGGTGCTGGGTGCTCAGTGCTCAGGGTGCTGGGTGCTCAGTGCTCGGGGTCCTGGGTGCTCAGTGCTCAGGGTGCTGGGTGCTCAGTACTCAGGGTGCTGGGTGCTCAGTGCGCGGGGTGCTGGGTGCTCAGTGCTCAGTGCTCAGGGTGTTGGGTGCTCAGTGCTCAGTGCTCAGGGTGCTGGGTGCTCAGTACTCAGGGTGCTGGGTGCTCAGTGCTCAGGGTGCTGGGTGCTCAGTGCGCGGGGTGCTGGGTGCTCAGTGCTCGGGGTGCTGGGTGCTCAGTGCTCAGTGCTCAGGGTGTTCTGTGCTCAGTGCTCAGTGCTCAGGGTGCTGGGTGCTCAGTACTCAGGGTGCTGGGTGCTCAGTACTCAGGGTGCTGGGTGCTCAGTGCTCAGGGTGCTGGGTGCTCAGGACTCTGGGTGTTGGGTGCTCAGTACTCAGGGTGCTGGGTGCTCAGTGCTCGGGGTGCTGGGTGCTCAGTGCTCTGGGTGCTTGGTGCTCAGTGCTCAGGGTGCTGGGTGCTCAGTATTCAGCGTGCTGGGTGCTCAGTTCTCGGGGTGCTCGGTGCTCAGTACTCAAGGTGCTGGGTGCTCAGTGCTCAGGGTGCTGGGTGCTAAGTCCTCGGGGTGCTCCGTGCTCAGTGCTCAGGGTGCTGGGTGCTCAGTACTCAGGGTGCTCGGTGCTCAGTACTCAGGGTTCTCAGTGCTCAGGGTGATGGGTGCTCAGTACTCAGGGTGCTCAGTGCTCAGTACTCGGGGTGCTGGGTGCTCAGTACTCAGGGTGCTCAGTGCTCAGTACTCGGGGTGCTGGGTGCTCAGTGCTCATTGTGCTCAGTGCTCAGTGCTCGGGGTGCTGGGTGCTCAGTGCTCGGGGCGGTGGGTGCTCAGTGCTCGCAGGTGCTGGTTGCTCAGTATTCAGGGTGCTGTGTGCTCAGTGCTCAGTACTCAGCGTGCTGGGTGCTCAGTGCTCAGAGTGTTGGGTGCTCAGTACTCAGGGTGCTGGGTGCTCAGTGCTCAGTGCTCAGGGTGCTCAGTTCTCAGGGTGCTCAGTGCTCAGGGTGCTGGGTGCTCAGGGTGCTGGCTGCTCAGTGCTCGGGGTGCTGG